>NW_027140228.1:0-181049 GCF_036365525.1 Heterodontus francisci
ATACAGCAACAGTGATTCCAACAGTGACCCTGGGGAAACCCCACTTTGTACTTCCCTCCAGACTGAACAATAACCATTCTCCACCACTCTCTGATTTCTGTCACAGAGCTAATTTCCTGCATGCTGGCATTGAAAATAAAAAAAAGGACTTCCATTTATGTAACGCCTTCATGATCACTGCATGTCCCAAAGCGATGTACAACCAACGAGTAGTTTTTAACGTTTAGTCAGTCTTGGAATGCAGGAAAAACAGAGTCAATTTCCGCACAGCAAGATCCCACAAGTAGCAGTCTGATCATGACCAGATCTGTTTTTGTGATGTTGAATTGAGGGGTAAATGTTGACCAGGACACTGGAAATAATTCCATGGGATCTTTACATCCACCTGAGTGGGCAACACGGGGCCTGGCTTTACCTTTTCGTTGATCAAGCGGTACCTCTGACAGTGAAACACTCCCTCAGTACTCCACTGCAGTGTCAGCCTTGATTCTTGTCATCAAGTCCTGCAGTGACACTTGATCCTAGAAGCTTGTGATTGAAAGGGGAGAGAGCGACAAACTGAGCCACTGCTGACATTGGTCCTTTAATCCCATGTGTTTCTAATTTGGTAACACGGCTGTTATGTGGTAATTTATCAAACAGCTGCTGAAAGGATAGGAATATTGGGAAAGTACAGGCTGGAACAATCATAGAATCATAGAATAGCACAGCCCTGAATGATGTCATTCGGCCCATCAAGTCAGTGCTGAACCCTTTCAAAGAACAATCCAGTTAGTCCCACTCCCTGACTCTTTCACTATATCCGAACATTTTTTCTTCTTCAGATATTTATCCAATTCCCTTTTGGGATATACTACTGAATCTGTATCCATCAGCCTATCAGACAGTGCATCCCAAATCCAAACCACTCAGAAACAAAAATCCTCATGTCTGCTTCTTTTACCAATCGCCTTAAATCTGTGTCTCTGATTACCGGTCCCTTGGACATTGGAAACAGTTTCTCTTTATTAAATTTATCTAAACCCTTCCTAATGTTAAACAGCTCAATCGAATCTCCTCTGAAAGTTCTCTGCTCGAAGCAGAACAACCCCAGCTACATAACTGTCATCCCTCATGCCTGCACAAATTCTCGTAAAACAGTTCTGTACCCTCTCCGAAGGCTTCATGTCCTTCCTAAAGTGTGGTTCCCAGTATTCGACACAAGACTTCAGGTGCAGCTGAACTAGTATTTTATATATGTTTCACATAATGTCCTTGCTTTTGCTTTTTTTGCCTCTATTTATAAAACCGAGGATCCCATATATTTATTAACGGTTTGGCTACAAAGATTTGTGTACAAATACTCCAGGTGTCTCTGTTATTTCACCACCTTTATAGTTATACCATTTAACTTGTATTGTCTCTCCTCATTCCTCCTTTCAAAATGTATTACCTCACACATCTGCAATGCCAATTAAATATTGAGAAGATTGAAGACATTGTTTTCTGTCTCTGCTTCAAATATTTCCTAGCTACATACTCCATCCCTCTCCTTTGTAAATGTTTGAGACGAAAAGCCAAACTGTTCACATACTTTGTTACATAGTTAACCTTGAGATGCCTTGCGATGAGCTTCTGACCAAATATTCACACCATCAGTAAAACGGCTTATTTCCACCCGTGGTGGAGTTGCATTTCTGGTTAAAAAGGAAAGTAATACAATAGTGAGGAAGGATATGAGAGCTGATGATGCGGAGTCTGTATGGGTAGAGCTGAGAAACACTAAGGGGCCAAAAACGTTAGTGGGGGTTATATATAGACCCCCAAACTGTGGTGGTGAAGTGGGAATGGTCTTAAACAGGAAATTAGAGATGCATGCGATAAAGCAACATCTGTAATTATGGGTGACGTAAATCTGCATATAGATTGGTCAAATCAAATTTGTCACAATAACGTCGAGGAGGAATTACTGGAGTGTATATGGGATAGTTTTCTGGACCAATACGTTGAGGAACCAACTAGAGAACAGGCCATCCTAGACTGGGTATTGTGTAAAGAGAGAGGAATAATTGGCAATCTGGTTGTGTGAAATCCCTTGAGGATGAGTGACCATAATATAATAGAATTATTCATGAAGAAAGCCAACAGTGACGTCAGAGGAGAGCTGCAAGCTGATTGGTTGGGTGAGTAGCAGCTATTAGTGCATGTAGATATCTTTAAAAAAGTGAAAAGTTTATTTTTGTGGGAAAAGAACTCTGGTGATCAGGTGAGTACTACTGAAGTGTTTCTTTTTTTAATTATTAAGAACCTTAGATTAAAGTGGGCAGAACAAGGCCCCTCATGTAATTAGTATTTTTTTTAATTAAGGGTGTAACTAATTAATCTAAGGGTAGGTCATGACAGGAGAGTTCAGCCCCGTGATCTGCTCCTCCTGCCCTTTGTGGGAAATCAGGGATGCTTCCAGTATCCCTAGTGAGCATGTGTGCAGGAAGTGGATCCATCTGCAACTACTGGCGACCCGCATTATGGAGATGGAGCTGCAGGAGAATTCACTGTGGAGCATCCATAATGCTGAGGAAGTCGTGGATAACATGTTTAGCGAGGTGGTCACACCGCAGATAATAGCTGCACAGGCAGAAAAGGGATGTGTGACCACCAGACAGAGTAGTAGGCACAGGCAGGTAGTGCAGGAGTCCCTTGTGGCCACCACCTCTCAAACAGATAGACCGCTTTGGATACTGTTGGGGGGGATGACCTCCCAAGGGAAAGCAGCAACAGCCAGGCCCATGGGACCACAGAGTGCTCTGCCGCAAAGCAGGACACGAAAAGGTGTGCAAGAGCTATCGTGATAGGAAATTCTATCGTAAGGGGTGCAGGTAGGCGTTTCTGTGGCCGCAAAAGAGGCACAAGGATGGTATGTTGCCTCTCTGCTGCGAGGGTCAAGGATGTCTCGGAGTGGCTGCAGGAAATTCTGAAAGGAGAGAGTGAGCAGCCAGAGGTCGTGGTCCATATTGGTGCTAACGACATAGACAGGAAGAGAGATAAGGTCCTGCAAAGTGAATATAGGGAGTTAGGCAGAAGGTTAAAAAGTAGAACCTCTAGGGGTAATCTCAGGATTTGGCCTAACCATCAGCCTCAAGAAAATGAACATCATGGGACAGGATGTCAGAAATCCTCCATCCATCAATATCGGCGGCCACGCTCTGGAAGTGGTTCAAGAGTTCACCTACCTAGGCTCAACTGTCACCAGTTACCTGTCTCTAGATGCAGAAATCAACAAGCGCACGGGAAAGGCTTCCACTGCTATGTCCAAACTGGCCAAGAGAGTGTGGCAAAATGGCGCACTGACAAGGAACACAAAAGTCCGAGTATATCAAGCCTGTGTCCTCAGTACCTTGCTCTATGGCAGCGAGGCCTGGACAACGTATGTGAGCCAAGAGCGACGTCTCAATTCAGTCCATCTTCACTGCCTCCGGAGAATACCTGGCATCAGGTGGCAGGACCGTATCTCCAACACAGAAGTCCTCGAGGCGGCCAACATCCCCAGCTTATACACACTACTGAGTCAGCGGCGCTTGAGATGGTTTGGCCATGTGAGCCGCATGGAAGATGGCAGGATCCCCAAAGACACTTTGTACAGCGAGCTCGCCACTGGTATCAGACCCACCGGCCGTCCATGTCTCTGCTTTAAAGACGTCTGCAAATGCGACATAAAGTCCTGTGACATTGATCACAAGTCGTGGGAGTCAGTTGCCAGCGATCGCCAGAGCTGGCGGGCAGCCATAAAGGAGGCGCTAAAATGTGGCGAGTCGAAGAGACTTCACAGTTGGCAGGAAAAAATGTAGAAGCGCAAGGGGAGAGCCAACTATGTAACAGCCCCGACAGACAAATTTTTCTGCAGCACCTGTGGGAGAGCCTGTCACTCGAGAATTGGCCTTTTTAGCCACTCCAGGCGCTGCTGCACAAACCACTGACCACCTCCAGGAGCTTACCCATTGTCTCTCGAGTTAAGGAGGCCAAAGACAAAGAGGAAGAAGAATCTCAGGATTACTCCCTGTGCCACGTGCTAGTGAGGATAGGAATAGGAGGATTAAGGAAATGAAAGTGTGGCTGAAGAGCTGGTGTAGGCGGGAGGGCTTCAGCTACTTGGATCATTGGGATCTCTTCTGGTGCAGAGGTGACCTGGTGAAGAGGGTCGGATTGCATCTAAACTGGAAGGGGACCAATATCCTTGCGGGGAGGTTTGTTAGTACGACTCGGGAGGGTTTAAACTAGTCTTGCAGAGAGGTGGGACTCAAAGTAGTAGTCTCTCCGATGACATAGTTAAGGTAAATGTAGAGGTTAATGCAAGCAAGTCCAGTAGGCGGGCCTGGCAGTGGCCTGACAGGGAGCGTGGAAGGTCTGGTCGACTAAACTGCAAGTGGTTAGCACCGCAGCCTCACAGCTCCAGGGACCCGGGTTCAATTCTGGGTACTGCCTGTGCGGAGTTTGCAAGTTCTCCCTGTGTCTGCGTGGGTTTCCTCCGGGTGCTCCGGTTTCCTCCCACATGCCAAAGACTTGCACGTTGATAGGTTAATTGGCCATTATAAATTGCCCCTAGTATAGGTAGGTGGTAGGGAAATATATAGGGACAGGTGGGGATGTGATAGGAATATGGGATTAGTGTAGGATCAGTATGAATGGGTGGTTGATGGTCGGCACAGACTCGGTGGGCCGAAGGGCCTGTTTCAGTGCTGTATCTCTAAACTAAACTACTTTAATCCATGAGGCCTTACAGGTAAGGCAGATGAACTCAGAGCATGGATCAGTACATGGGATTGTGATATTATAGCTATTACAGAAACGTGGTTGAGGGATAGGCAAGACTGGCGGTTCAATGTTATGGTGTCCCGATGCTTCAGTTGGAGGGAAGAGAGGATGGGGAGTTGCACAATTGATTAGGGAGCACATCACGGCAGTAGTTAGAGAGGATATCCCGCGGGGAACGTCCAGTGAGGCCAAATGAGTGGAGCTTAGAAATAAGCAAGTGGTGATCTCTTTGATGGGATTATACTATAGGCCCCCCAATAGTCAGAGGGAATTGGAGGAGCATATATGCAGGGAAATCACAGATATGTGTAGGAATTATAGGGTTGTAATAGTAAGTGATTTTAACTTTCCTAATATTGACTGGGACTGCCTTGGTGCTAAGGGATCAGATGGGCAAGAATTTGTTAAGTGTGTCCAGGATAGTTTTATGAAACAGTATATGGATGGCCCTATGAGAGAAAAGGCTACACTCGACCTCCTCTTTGGAAATGAGGATGGGCAGGTGGATGATGTGTTAGTGAGGGAGCACTTTGGAACCAGTGACCATAACTCTATTAGCTTCAAGATAGTTATGGAAGAGGCTAGGACTGGTTCTCAGAATGAAGTCCTAAATTGGAGGAAGGTTAATTTTGATAGCATCAGACAGGAACTCTCAAAAGTTGAATGAAAGGGCTGTGCACAGGTAAAGGGACGTCTGGCAAGTGGGAGGCTTTTAAAAGTGAGATAGGAAGAGTTATGGGCCGGCATATTCCTGTTAGATGGAAGGGCAAGGCTGGCAAGTTTAGGGAACCTTGGTTGATGAGGGATGTTGAGGGTCTGATCAGGACAAAGAAGGAGGCATATGTCAGGTATAGGCAGCGGGGATCAAACGAGTCCCTCCAGGAATAGAGTGGATGTAGGAGTGTACTCAAGAAAGAAATTAGGAGGGAGAAAAGGGGCCACGAGATTTCGCTGGCAGATAAGATAATGGAGAATCCTAAAATATTCTATAAGTATATTAAGAGTAAAAGGGTAGCTAGGGAGAGAGTCGGTCCCCTTAAGGATCAGTGTGGTAATCTACGTGTGCAGCCACGCGAAATGGGCGAGGTCTTAAATGAATACTTCTCGTCTTTATTTACCATGGAGACAACATGGAAGCTAGTGAGTTCAAGGGAGGGAACAGTGATATCCTGGAGCATATCAACATTACAAAGGAGGCGGTGTTGGAGGTTTTGAAGCGCATTAAGGTGGAAAAATCCCTAGGGCCTGACCATGTGTATCCTAGGATGCTATGGGAAGAAAGGGAGGATATTCCTGGAGCCCGAGCAGAGATTTGTGCATTATCGTTAGCCATGGGTGAGGTACCGGAAGACTGGAGGATAGCGAATGTTGTGCCTTTATTTAATAAGGGCAGCAGTGATAAGCCAGGGAACTACAGGCCGGTGAGCCTTCCATCAGTGATGGGAAAGTTATTGGAAGGGATTCTGACAGATAGGGTTTATATGCATCTGGAAAGGCAACGTCTGATTCGGGATAGTCAGCATGGCTTTGTGCATGGGAATCATGTCTCAGGAATTTGATTGAGTTTTTTGAGGAGGTGACCAAGAGGATTGATGGGGGCAGGGCGAAGGACGTTGTCTACATGGACTTTAGCAAGGCCTTTGACAAGGTCCCGCATGGTCGGCTGGTCCAGAAGGTTCAAACACATGGGATCCAGGATGTGCTAGCCAATTGGATACAAAATTGGCTTGGTGATCGGATGGTAGTGGGGGGTTGTTTTTCAGATTGGAGGCTGGTGACCAGTGGTGTGCCACAGGGATCGGTTCTGGGTCCTCTCTTGTTTGTCATATATATTAATGACTTGGATATGAATGTAGGGGGCATGATTGGTAAGTTTGCAGATGATACAAAAATTGATGGGATAGTAGAAAGTGAAGAAGGTTGTGTAAGGTTACAACAGGATATAGATAAACTTGGAAAGTGGGCAAGGGATTGGCAAATGGAATTTAATGCAGACAAGTGCGAAGTGATGCATTTTGGGAAGTTAAACCGGTGCAGTACATATACAGTGAATGACAGGGCCTGGGGAGTGTTGTTGAGCAGAGAGACCTTGTGCATAGTTCCCTGAATGTGGCAACACAGGTAGACTGGGTGGTGAAGAAGGTGTATGGCATGCTTGTCTTCATCAAATGCGGCATGGAGTACAAGAGTTGGGACGTCATGTTACAGTTGTACATAACATTGGTTATTCCGCATTTGGAGTACAGTGTGCAGTTCTGGTCACCGCACTACAGGAAAGATGTGAATAAGCTAGCGAGGGTACAGAAAAGATTCATAAGGATGTTGCCTAGTTTGGAGGGCTTGAGTTATAAAGAGAGATTGGGTAGGCGGGGTCTGTTTTCCCTGGAGCAAAGACCGCTGAGAGGGGACATGATGGAGGTATATAAAATTATGAGAGGCATAGACTGAGCTGGTAGCCAGAGTCAGTTTCCCATGGTAGGGGTGACTTCAACTAGAGGGCATAGATTTAAGATGAAAGGGAGGAGGTTTAATGGGGATTAAAAGGGTAATTTTTTCACACAAAGAATATTGCGTATCTGGAATGAGCTGCCAGAGGAGGTGGTGGAGCAGGAACAGTAGCCACATTTAAGAGTCATCTGGACAGGTATTTGAATGAGCAAAGCATAGACGGATATGGAATTAATGCAGGCACGTGGAATCAGTATAGATCGGCATTATGGTCGGCATGGACGCAGTGGGCCGAAGGGCCTGTTTCTATGCTGTACGAATCTATGACTCCAAGATGGAGAGTGACGTAGTTGATTCTAAGACTAGGGTCGTGAATCTTAATAAAGGAAAGTATGAAGGTATGAGGCACGAGTTGGCTATGATGGATTGGGAAACGTTACTTAAAGGGATGATGGAGGAAAGGCAATGGCAATATTCAAACAGTGCATTGATGAACTGCAACAATTGTTTACTCCTGTCTGGCGCAAAAGTAAAATGGGAAACGTAGCCAAACCATGGCTTACAAGGAAAATTAGAGATAGTATTAGATTCACGGAAGAGGCATATACATTCGACAGAAAGAAGCAACAGACCTGAGGATTGGGAGCAGTTTAGAATTCAGCAAAGGAGGACCAAGGGATTGATTAATAAGGGGAAAATAAAGTACATGAGTAAGCTTGTGGGGAACATACAACCTGACTGTCAAGGTTTCTGTAGGTATGTGAAGAGGAAAGGATTGGTTAAGAAAAATGTAGGTCCTTACAGTTAGAAACATGGGAATTTATTATGGGAAACAAAGAAATGGCTAACCAACTAAATGCATACTTTGATTCTGTCTTCACAAATGATGACACAAATATCTTACCAGAAATGTTGGGGAACACAGGGTTTAGTGAGAGGAAGGAACCGAAGGAAATCAGTATTAGTAGAGAAATTGTGTTGGGGAAGTTGATGGTATTGAAGGCCGATAAATCCTCAGGGCCTGATAATCTACATCCCAGATTACTTAAGGAAGTGACCCTAGAAATAGTGGATGCATTGGTGGTCATCTTTCAAGATTCTATCGACTTTGGAACAGTTCCAGCTGATTGGTGGGCAGCTAATGTAACGCCACCATTTAAAAAGGGAGGTAGAAATAAAGCAGGGCATTATAGACAAGTCAGCCTGACGTCGGTAGTGGGGAAAATTCTGGAGTCCATTATCAAAGTTTTTATGGCAGAGCACTTGGAGAACAGTGTTAGAATCGGATAGAGTCAGCATGGATCTACGAAAGGGAAATCATGCTTGATAAATCTATTAGAATTCTTCGAATATGTAACTAACAGAGTTGATGATGGGGAGCCAGAGAATGTGGTTTATTTGGACTTTCAGAAGGCTTTCGACAAAGTCCCACATAAGAGATCAGTGAGTAAAATTAAAGCGCATGGGATTAGTGGTAGTGTATTGCGATAGATAGAACATTGGTTGGCAGATGGAAAAAAAGAGTAGTGATAAACGGATCTTTTTCCAAATGGCAGGCAGTGATTAGTGGGGTACCACAGGGATCGGTGCTAGGACCCCAACTATTCACACTCCATATTAATGATTTAGATGAGGGAACTAAATGTGATATCTCCAAATTTTCAGAAGACACAAAACTGGGTGGGAGGGTGAGATGTGAGGAGGATGCAGAGTGGCTTCAGGGTGATTTGGACAAGTTCAGTGAGTGGGCTATTGCATGGCAGATGCAGTATAATGTGAATAAATGAGAGGTTATCCACTTTGGTAGCCAAAACAGGAAGGCAGATTATTATCTGAACGGCGATAAACTGAGAGAGGGGAATATGCAACGAGACCTGGGTGTTCTCGTACACCAGTCACTGAAGGTAAGCATGCAGGTGCAACAGGCGGTAGAAAAAGGCGATTGTTATGTTGTCCTTCATGGAGACAGGATTCGAGTACAGGAGCAGGGATGTCTTGCTGCAGTTATACAGGGCGTTGGTCAGGCCGCACTTGGAATATTGTGTGCAGTTTTGGTCTCCTTCTCCGAGAAAGGATGTTCCTGCTATAGCGAGAGTGCAATGAAGGTTTATCAGACTGATTCCTGGGATGCTGGGACTGACGTATGAGGAGAGTTAGGATTATATTCGCTGGAGTTCAGAAGAGTGACGAGGTATCTCATAGAAAGCTCTAAAATTCTAACAGGACTTGACAGGGTAGTTGCAGGAAGGATGTTCCCGATGGTGGGGGAGTCCAGAACCAGGGGTCATAGTCGAAGGATACGGGGTAAACTTTTCAGGACTGAAATGAGGAGAAATTTCTTCACCCAGAGAGTGGTGAGCCAGTGAAATTACGTCATCACTCCCATGTACAAGAGGGATTGGAATATGCTGGCCAGTGCCTCTGCTACTTCCACCATTCCATCCCTCAGCAACCCACATGCATCCCATCCAGACTGGGTAAATGATCTACTTTATTGTGGTACAAAAAGTGTTGGATTGAAAAGGGTTAACTGAATCTGTTTGTTCAGTGACTGTAATTAATGTCAGTCTCCATGGACCCTAATTGTGTCACTGGAAGTTTTCCATCTTCTATTAATAAGGGGCTGCCATGTGTTGTCCCATAGTTTCAGCCGGAACATCAGCCCTGGCACAACAGAGATCAGCGGCTCCAGAGAGAGAGAAAGGATAGATCAGAATCTGAGAACAAAAGACTGGAATGTAACAACACTTGGTCAGAATCAGAGAACAACAGATTGGAATGTTACAACAATGGGTCAGAATCTGAGAACAACAGATTGGAATGTTACAACAATGGGTCAGAATCTGAGAACAATAGATTGGAATGTTACAACAATGGGGCAGAATCTGAGAACAATGGATTGGAATGTTGCAGCAATGGGTCAGAATCTGAGAACAATAGATTGGAATGTTGCAGCAATGGGTCAGAATCTGAGAACAATAGATTGGAATGTTACAACAATGGACAGGAGTTTATCCTCGGATCTTTACTACCTTTCTACATATTATGATTTTTACTCATTAAACTCTCGTATACATCTCGCACTGAAGATTATTCAATACATTTACTATCCCATCCTGGCTATTATTGGTGTCCCTGGTAAGTCTCTCCATCTAGCTATTATTTCTATAAACCAAGTTTAACAGCATTACTGCTCCTATAATTTACTCTGCACTTTTTGCTGCCGTTGTATTCCTGGTGAATATGTCCAGCTATTAGCTCGATAAACCATTGCCAACATTATTGGATTTCTTGACATTTGTTCTCTCATCTTTACTGCTGTTGCTGTCTCTACTTCCCGGGAGGGCATCTGTAAACCACGTTTCACTGAAATACTGTTCTGTTATGTAAATTTTGGGAAGACTGAAGCCAGTGTCATTGGTCTCCATCACAAACTCCATCCCCTTTCTGTGAAACAAATACACCACCCTGCCCAATATCTGAGGCTGAACCTGACTGTTTGCAATCGGTGTGTTCTATTTAAAACTGAGCTGAGTCCATCTCCATATTCTCTCCAGTACCAACCCTGTCTACGACCACCTCTGTCATATCCCCCACCTCCACCTCTGTCTCAGCCAATCTGCTCCATAAACCCTCACCTGTACCTTTGTTAAATCCACACTTAACTATTCCAATTCTATCCTGGTCACCCTCCCAGTTATAAACCTCCATAAACCACAGCCCATCCAGATTTCTGCTGCCTGTATCCTAACTCACACCAAATCCTGATCACCCATCAACCCTGTACTCACTGATCTACATTGGCTGCCGGTCTGGCAGCACCTTAATTTTAATATAGACATTCTTGTGTTTGAATCCCTCCATGGCCTCACCCCTCCAATTAGCCCACTCTCCTGCCCATTCTCATATTCCTGAAAATGTTTTGACTTCAATCTTTTCTCATTTCTCCTTCTGAAGTGAATTCCTTTCCCACTGTATCTGTCCCGAGCCACTATTTTAGACTGTACAGCACTACTGGTGCTGACGGTACAGAAGCTGGGATCCATAGAGAGATGTGAACTGCACAGCCAGGCACTTCTAGTGCGGCGTGCAAAGTGCCCCATGCTGGGCAGGGCTCTAGCTCAATCGTACCATGTATGTATTGTTGCTCTGAGGATGGTTTTGAATGTGATGTCAATGTACCATACCGGCAGCATTGATGTACGTCTTTGAAACTTGGTCTGTACATGTCCACTGACCGCCTGTGTTAGTTACTCTCAGCTGAACATACATTCAGCAACATGAGGAACCACCTCTAGTATTATTTAAAAGGACCAGGCATCCAACTTACAGGTTTACTTACAGGCTTTTGACTTACTTCTATTATTGTAAAGTTAGTGGAGGTGCTGTGGATGGTTTGTTGGAGGTTGTGTTGTGAGCTGCTGCAGGCATTCAGGGAGGACAGAGGATTTGGTGACCCAACTCTGGACGAAGTATGGCCTATCAGGGGAAAACAGCAGCAGCCAGAGCAGTGGCACCACGGCTGGCACTGTTGTTCAGCAGGGAGGTACAAAGCGCAGAAGAGCAATAGTTATAGGGGACTCTATAGTTATGGGCACAGTTAGGCGCTTCTTTGGACGTGAAAGAGACTACAGGATGGTATGTTGCCTCCCGGGTTTCAGGGTCAAGGATATCTCTGAACGGACAGGGGGAACTATGAAGGGGGAGGGTGAACAGCCAGAGGTTGTGGTACACATCGGTAGCAATGACATAGGCAGGAAGAGTGATGAGGTCCTACAGGGGGAGTTTAGGAAGTTAGGCAGTAAGTTACAAAACAAGAGCTCGAGGGTTGTAATCGCTGGATTCCTCCCAGTGCTACGTGCTAGTGATTCTAGAAATAGGAAGATAGTGCAGCTACACACGTGGCTGAGCAGCTGGTGCATGAGGGAGGGTTTCAGATATCTGGACAATTGGGATCTCTTCAGGGACAGATGGGACCTGTACAAGAAGGACGGGTTGCATATAAACTGGAAGGGCACTAATATCCTGGCTGCAAGGTTTGCGAGCATCACTCTGGAGGGTTTAAACTAGTGTGGCAGTGAGGGGGGGACCACAGCAGTAGGACAGCTAGTGAAATAAATGAGGAGGACATAGTAAATAAGGCCAGTCGGAAGAAGAGGAAGAGCAGGCAGGGAGATGTTTCTGAGCACAGCGGGACTGGTGGTCTGAAGTGCATTTGTTTCAATGCGAGAAGTATAACAGGTAAGGCAGATGAACTTAGAACTTGGATTAGTACTTGGAAATATGATGTTTTTGCTATTGCAGGGACTTGGTTGAGGGAAGGGCAGGATTGGCAGCTAAATGATGCAGGTTTTAGAAGCTTCAGGCGGGATAGAGGGGGATGTAAAAGGTGTGGGGGAGTTGCATTACTGGTTCAGGAGAATATCACAGCTGTACTGCGGGAGGACACCTCAGAGGGGTCATGCAGCGAGGCAATATGGGTGGAGCTCAGGAATAGGAAGGGTGCAGTCACGATGTTGGGGGTTTACTACAGGCCTCCCAGCAGCCAGCGGGAGGGAGAGGAGAAGATATGAAGACAGATTTTGGAAAGATGTAAAGGTAACAGGGTTGTAGTGGTGGGTGATTATAACTTCCCCTATATTGACTGGGATTCGCTTTGTGCGGCTTGGATGGGGCAGAACTTCTGAGGAGCCTCCAGGAGGGCTTCTTGAAACAGTATGTAGATAGTCCAACTAGGGATGGGACCATACTGGGCCTGGTATTGTGGAATGAGCCCGGCAAGGTGGTCGAAGTTTCAGTGGGGGAGCATTTCGGGAACAGTGACCATAATTCCATAAGTTTTAAGGTACTTGTGGATAAGGATAAGTCTAGTCCTCGGGTGAAGGTGCTAAATTGGGGGATGGCTAATTATAACAATATTAGGCAGGAACTGAATAATTTAGATTGGGGGCGGCTGTTTGAGGGTAAATCAACATCTGACATGTGGGAGTCTTTCAAACATCAGCTGATTAGAATCCAGGACCGGCATGTTCTGGAAAAAAGACAAGTTTGGCAAGTTTCGGGAAGCTTGGATAACACGGGATATTGTGAGCCTAGTCAAAAAGAAAAAGGAAGCATTTGTAAGGGCTGGAAGGCTAGGAACAGACGAAGCACTTGAGGAATATAAAGACAGGAGGAAGGAACTTAAGCAAGGAGTTAGGAGGGCTAAAAGGGGTCATGAAAAGTCATTGGCAAACAGGATTAAGGAAAATCCCAAGGCTTTTTATACATATATAAAGAGCAAGAGTGTAACCAGGGAAAGGGTTGGCCCACTCAAGGACAGAGATCGGAATCAATGCGTGGAGCCAGAGGAAATGGGCGAGGTGCTAAATGAGTACTTTGCATCAGTATTCACCAAAGTGAAGGACTTGGTGGATGATGAGCCTAGGGAAGGGAGTGCAGATAGTCTCAGTCATTTCATTAACAATAAGGAGGACGTGTTGGGTGTCTTGCAAAGCATTAAGGTAGATTCGACTCCAGGGCCTGATGGGATCTACCCTAAAATACTGAGGGAGGCAAGGGAAGAAATTGCTGGGGCCTTGACAGAAATCTTTGCATCCTCATTGGCTACAGGTGAGGTCCCAGAGGACTGGAGAATAGCCAATGTTGTTCCTTTGTTGAAGAAGGTTGGCAAGGATAATCCACGAAATTATAGGCCGGTGAGCCTTACGTCAGTGGTTGGGAAATTATTAGAGAGCATTATTCCGGACATGATTTACTCCCATTTGGAAACAAACGAACTTATTAGCAAGAGGCAGCATGGTTTTGTAAAGGGGGGGTCGTGTCTTACTATTTTGATTGAGTTTTTTGAGGAAGTGACGAAGATGATTGATGAAGGAAGGGCAGTGGATGTTACCTGTATGGACTTTACTAAAGCCTTTGACAAGGTCCCGCATGGCAGACTGGTACGAAAGGTGAAGTCAAACAGGATCAGAGGTGAGCTGGTAAGATGGATACAGAACTGGCTCAGTCAAAGAAGACAGAGGATAACAGTGGATGGGCGTTTTTCTGAATGGAGGGATGTGACTAGTGGTGTTCCGCAGGGATCACTGCTGGGACCTTTGATGTTTGTAGTATATATAAATGATTTGGAGGAAAATGTAGCTGGTCTGATTAGTAAGTTTGCGAATGACACAAAGGTTGGTGGAGTTGCGGACAGTGCTGAGGATTATCAGAGGATGCAGCAGGATATAGATCGGTTGGAGACTTGGGCAGAGAAATGGCAGATGGAGTTTAATCCGTAAAAATGTGAGGTAATGCATTTTGGAAGGTCTAATGCAGGTGGGAGGTATACAGTAAATGGCAGAACCCTGAGGAGTATACACAGGCAGAGGGATCTGGGCGTACAGGTCCACAGGTCACTGAAAGTAGCAACACAGGTGGATAAGGTAGTCAAGAAGGCATACGGCATGCTTGCCTTCATCGGATGAGGCACAGAATATAAAAATTGCCAAGCCATGTTGCAGCTGTGCAGAACGTTAGTTAGGCCACACTTGGAATATTGTGTGCAATTCTGGTCGCCACACTACCAGAAGGATGTGGAGGCTTTGGAGAGGGGACAGAGGAGGTTCACCAGGATGTTGCCTGGTCTGGAGGGCATTAGCTATGAGGAGAGGTTGGATAAACTCGGATTGTTTTCACTGGAACGATGGAGGTGGAGGGGTGACATGATAGAGGTTTACAAAGTTATGAGCGGCATGGACAGAGTGGATAGTCAAAAGCTTTTTCCCAGGGTGGAAGAGTCAGTTACTAGGGGACAAAGGTTTCAGCTGCGAGGGGCAAAGTTTAGAGGGGATGTGCGAGGCAGGTCTTTTACACAGAGGGTGGTGAGTGCCTGGAACTTGCTGCCGGGGGAGGTGGTGGAAGCAGATACCATAGCGACGTTTAAGAGACATCTTGACAACTATATGAATAGGAAGGGAATAGAGGGATATGGGCCCCGTAAGTGCAGAAGGTGTTAGTTTAGGCAGGCATCAAGATCGGCGCAGGCTTGGAGGGCCGAATGGCCTGTTCCTGTGCTGTACTGTTCTTTGTTCTTTGTTCTTGACTGTAGTTACAATGTACCTTGATCTGTAACGTGATCAACAAATGGAGCAGAGGCTGCAGAAAGGGAAAGCTCTGTAAAGAGGGAGGAGGACCGGGTTCTGCCCACTTTTATTCAAACCTGAGCTGAGTTCATCTCCATTTTCTTTCCATCACCAACCGATTCAGCATTTCGCGTCTGCACTAGCTCTCCGAATGAACAATTCACCTAATGCCGTTCCCTGCATTCTCCCTGTAACCCTACACATTCTTCCTTCTCATATAACAGTCTATTCAGCTTCAATTGAACCTGCCTCCACCATAATCTCAGGCAGTGAATTCCAGACTCTAACCAATCACTGTGTGAAAACATATTTTCCTCAGGTCGTCTTTGCTTCTTTTACCCATGACTTTAAATCTGTGCCCTTTCGTTCTCGATCCTTTCACGAGTGGGAACTGTTTCTCTCTATCTCCTCTGTCCAGACACCTCATGATTTTTGAAACCTCTGCGAAAGCATCTCTCAGCCTTCTCCGAGGAAAACAGTCCTAACTTCTCCAGCCTATCTTCATAACTGAAAATCCTCATCCCGGGAATCATTCCCGTGAATATTTTCTGTATTCTCTCCAATGCCCTCACGTCTTTCCTCAAGTGTGGCACCCAGAACTGGACGCAATGCCACAGCTGAGGCTGAAATAGTGTGTTATTTAAGTTCAACATAACTTCCTTGCTCTTGTACTCTATGCCCCTATTAATAAAGCCCAGGATACTGCATGCTTTATTAAACACTTTCTCAACCTGTCCTGCCGCCTTCAATAACTTCTGCACATATACACACAGGTCCCTCTGCTCCTGCATACCCTATAGAGTTGTACCCTTTATTGTATATTGTCTCCCCGTGTTCTTCCTCCCAACATGAATCACTTCACATTTCTCTGTATTGAACTTCATCTGCCACCTGTCTGCCCATTCCACCAACTTGTGTGTGTCCTTTTGAAGTTCTACACTATCCTCCTCACAGTTCACAATGCTTCCAACTTTCGTATCAGCTGCAAACTTTGAAATTGTGCCCTGTACACCCAGGTTTAGGTCCTTAATATATATCAGGAAAAGCAAGGATTCGAACACTGATGTCTGGGGGACTCCAATGCAAACCTTCCTCCAGCCTGTAAAACATCCATTAACCACTACTCTTTGTTTCCTGTCACTCAGCTAATTTCGTATCCATGTTGCTAATGTCCCTTTTATTCCATGAGCTACAAGTTTGCTCACAGGTCTGTTGTGTGGCATTGTATCAAAAGGTTTTTGCATGCAGGGAATAGTTAAATGTCTGGAATGCACTGCTTGAGAATGGTGGAGGCAGGTTCATTTGAAACTGAACAGACCGTTATATAAAAGTCAATGTACACCACATCAACAGAATTGCCCTCATCAACTCTCTGTGATACCACCTCAAACATCTCCAGCAAATTAGTTAAACATGATGTTCTCTCAAGAAATCCATGCTGGCTTGTTTAATTAACTCGCATTTGTCCATGTGACTATTAGCTTTGTCCATGATTATTTCTTTCTAGAAGTTTTCCCACCACCGAAGCTTAACTGACAGGCCTGCAGTTGCTGGCCTTATCTTTACACCCTTTTTTGAACAAGGGTGTAACGTTTGCAATTCTCCAGTCCTCTGGCATCGCCCCCAAGTCTAAGAAAGACTGAGAAATTATGTCCAGTGCCTCTGCGATTTCCACCCTCACTTCCCTCAGTATCCTTGGATGCATATCATCTGGTCCTGGTGCTTTATTCAATTTAAGTCCAGACAGCCTATCTAATACTTCCTCTTTATCAATTTTAAACCCCACTAGTGTCTGAATTACCTCCTCTTTCAACCTTGCCTGGGTTGCATCTTAGAATCATAGAAAGTTTATGGCACAGAGAGAGGCCACTTGGCCCATCGTGTCTATGCTGTCCAAAAAACGACCCATCCATTCTGATCCTACCTTCCAGCATTTGATAGATTACAGCACTTGAGGTGCATATCCAGACACCTTTTGAATGAGTTGTGGGTTTCTGCCTCAACTACCCTTTCAGAAAGTGAGTTCCAGACTCCCACCACCCGCTGCGTGAAAAATAAAATCCGCAGCTCCCTTTTAATCTTTCTACCAATCACTTTAAGTCCATGCCCCCTCGTCACTGACCTCTTTGCTGAGGTGAATAGACACGTCACCTCCACTCTATCCAGGCCCCTCCCAGTTTTGTACATTTCAATCAGATTTCTCCTCATCCTTCTCTATTCCAAGGAGAACAACCGCAGCCTGTCCAATCTTTCCTCATAGCTGCATTTGTCCAGTCCTGGCAACATCCTCGTAAATCTCCTGTGTACCCTCTCTAGTGCAATTACATCCTTTCTGTCATGAGCTGACCAGAACTGCACACAGTACTCAAGTTGTGTCCTAACCAATGAGTTATACAATTCCAGCAAAACCTCCCTGCTCGTATATTCTAAAGCTCGGCTAATAAAGGAAAGGATTCCATATCTTCTTCCTTGGTAAAGACAGGTGGAAATTATTCATTTGTTACCTCAGCTATATCCTCTGCCTCCATGTGCAAATCCCCTTTTTGGTCCTGAGTCGGCCCCATTGTTCCTTTTACTACCCTATTAGTATTTAGATGCCGATAGAAAACTTTGGGATTTCCTTCAATACTCGCCTCTTTTCATGCTCACTCTTTGCTTCTCTTATTTGCTTTTTCACTTCCCCTCTGGACCTTGAATATTCAGCCTGCTTCTCAATAGTATTTTCTACCTGATGTCTGTTAATTCAGACATAAACTTGTCAACTTTTCCTGCGACCTTCAAAGATCTGTCTGAATACACACCAAGTCTCTCTGTTCCTGTCTCCTCATTTAAACAATACCAATTTGTTTCTGTTGCCTTCCCTTACACTTCTTACCCAAATGTCTCACTTCACACTTCACTGTGTTAACTAATATTTGCCATCCACCTGCCCATTTCACTAGTCAGTCACTGTCCTCCTGAAGTGTGTTACAATCCTTCTCATTGCTTATTAACTTTTCTGCCTTTCCTGCCATCTGAAATATTTCTCATTATCACCTCTGTACACAAGCCCATTGCATTAACATGCAGCAACAGTGACCCTGGGGAACCACACTGTGTACTTCCCTCCAGACTGAACAACAACCATTCTCCACTATTCTCTACTTTCTGTCACTGAGCTAATTTCCCGCATGCTGACATTGAAAATAAAAGAACATACTTCCATTTATGGAACGCCTTTCCTGACCACTGCATGTTCCAAAGTGATTTATAACCAATGAATACTTCTTAAAGCGAAGTCACTCTTGTCATGTAGGAGCTTTTTCGGGAGCAGAGTGTGAGCGAGTGAGCAGCTGGGAAAGTCCGTTTGAAAGTAAATTTAATTTCCTTTTGTTTTTCGGCGGAGGCCAGGGGGCTGCTGGGTAAGTAAAACACTATATATTTGGGCGGTTTAAAATAACTTTCCTTTCAGTGCAGCAGCTTTTTCGGGAGCAGCGTGTGAGCGAGTGAGCAGCTGGGAAAGTCCGTTTGAAAGTAAATTTAATTTCCTTTTGTTTTTCGGCGGAGGCCAGGGGGCTGCTGGGTAAGTAAAACACTATATATTTGGGCGGTTTAAAATAACTTTCCTTTCAGTGCAGCAGCTTTTTCGGGAGCAGCGTGTGAGCGAGTGAGCAGCTGGGAAAGTCCGTTAGAAAGTAAATTTAATTTCCTTTTGTTTTTCGGCGGAGGCCAGGGGGCTGCTGGGTAAGTAAAACACTATATATTTGGGCGGTTTAAAATAATTTTCCTTTCAGTGCAGCAGCTTTTTCGGGAGCAGCGTGTGAGCGAGTGAGCAGCTGGGAAAGTCCGTTAGAAAGTAAATTTAATTTCCTTTTGTTTTTCGGCGGAGGCCAGGGGGCTGCTGGGTAAGTAAAACACTAGATATTTGGGCGGTTTAAAATAACTTTCCTTTCAGTGCAGCAGCTTTTTCGGGAGCAACGTGTGAGCGAGTGAGCAGCTGGGAAAGTCCGTTAGAAAGTAAATTTAATTTCCTTTTGTTTTTCGGCGGAGGCCAGGGGGCTGCTGGGTAAGTAAAACACTAGATATTTGGGCGGTTTAAAATAACTTTCCTTTCAGTGCAGCAGCTTTTTCGGGAGCAGCGTGTGAGCGAGTGAGCAGCTGGGAAAGTCCGTTTGAAAGTAAATTTAATTTCCTTTTGTTTTTCGGCGGAGGCCAGGGGGCTGCTGGGTAAGTAAAACACTATATATTTGGGCGGTTTAAAATAACTTTCCTTTCAGTGCAGCAGCTTTTTCGGGAGCAGCGTGTGAGCGAGTGAGCAGCTGGGAAAGTCCGTTTGAAAGTAAATTTAATTTCCTTTTGTTTTTCGGCGGAGGCCAGGGGGCTGCTGGGTAAGTAAAACACTATATATTTGGGCGGTTTAAAATAATTTTCCTTTCAGTGCAGCAGCTTTTTCGGGAGCAGCGTGTGAGCGAGTGAGCAGCTGGGAAAGTCCGTTAGAAAGTAAATTTAATTTCCTTTTGTTTTTCGGCGGAGGCCAGGGGGCTGCTGGGTAAGTAAAACACTATATATTTGGGCGGTTTAAAATAACTTTCCTTTCAGTGCAGCAGCTTTTTCGGGAGCAGCGTGTGAGCGAGTGAGCAGCTGGGAAAGTCCGTTTGAAAGTAAATTTAATTTCCTTTTGTTTTTCGGCGGAGGCCAGGGGGCTGCTGGGTAAGTAAAACACTATATATTTGGGCGGTTTAAAATAACTTTCCTTTCAGTGCAGCAGCTTTTTCGGGAGCAGCGTGTGAGCGAGTGAGCAGCTGGGAAAGTCCGTTTGAAAGTAAATTTAATTTCCTTTTGTTTTTCGGCGGAGGCCAGGGGGCTGCTGGGTAAGTAAAACACTATATATTTGGGCGGTTTAAAATAACTTTCCTTTCAGTGCAGCAGCTTTTTCGGGAGCAGCGTGTGAGCGAGTGAGCAGCTGGGAAAGTCCGTTTGAAAGTAAATTTAATTTCCTTTTGTTTTTCGGCGGAGGCCAGGGGGCTGCTGGGTAAGTAAAACACTATATATTTGGGCGGTTTCTGAACCCGAGACACCACACTTGTAGTGTCTCCCACCCGCCCTCCTCCTCTAACCAAAAAAAAAGGACTCGGTGGGGTGTTTATAAGGTAAGGCTTTTTCGATTTCTCTGGTTTTATTGTGATTGGTAAAAACATTTCGTTCCTTTTTCATTTAACTAAGTTTAAACTTAAGATTAAAAATGGCAGGAGATCTCAGACCCGTATCATGCTCCTCTTGCTCAATGTGGGAGCTCAGGGACATGGCTGATGACCCTGACTCCTTCACGTGCAGGAAGTGTGTCCAGCTGCAGCTCTTGTTAGACCGCATGACGGCTCTCGAGCTGCGGATGGACTCACTTTGGAGCATGCGCGATGCTGAGGAGGTCGTGGATAGCACGTTTAGTGAATTGGTCACACCACAGATTAGGATTGCTGAGGGAGAAAGGGAATGGGTGACCAAAAGGCAGAGAAAGAGCAGGAAGGCAGTGCAGGAGTCCCCTGCGGTCATCTCCCTCCAAAACAAGTATACCGTTTTGGATACTGTTGAGGGAGATGGCTCACCAGGGGAAGGCAGCAGTAGCCTGGTCCATGGCACCGTGGCTGGCTCTGCTGTTCCGAAGGGCGGGAAAAAGAGTGGAAGGGCTATAGTCGTAGGGGATTCGATTGTAAGGGGAGTAGATAGGCGGTTCTGTGGTCGAAAACGAGGCTCCCGAATGGTATGTTGCCTCCCAGGTGCACGGGTCAGGGACGTCTCAGATCGGCTGCAGAACATTCTAAAGGGGGAGGGTGAACAGCCAGTTGTCATTGTGCACATAGGCACTAATGATATAGGTAAAAAACGGGATGAGGTCCTACATGCAGAGTTTAGGGAGTTAGGAGCCAAGTTAAAAAGTAGGACCTCAAAGGTAGTAATCTCAGGATTACTACCAGTGCCACGTGATAGTCAGAGTAAAAATGAAAGAATAGTCAGGATGAATGCGTGGCTTGAGAGATGGTGCAGGAAGGAGGGGTTCAGATTTTTGGGACATTGGGACCGGTTCTGGGGGAGGTGGGACTATTACAAATTGGACGGTCTACACCTGGGCCGGACTGGAACCAATGTCCTTGGAGGTGCTTTTGCTAACGCTGTTGGGGAGGGTTTAAACTAATGTGGCAGGGGGATGGGAACCAATTGAGGTCAGTTGACAGTAAGGAGGTAGTAACGAAAGCCTGTAAGGAACTAGATAATGAAGTCAGTGTGACTAAGGGGAAGAGCAGGCAGGGAGCAGATGATGAATATAAAGGGACTGGTGGTCTGAGGTGCATTTGTTTTAATGCAAGAAGTGTAGTCGGTAAGGCAGATGAACTTAGGGCTTGGATTAGTACCTGGGAGTATGATGTTATTGCTATTACTGAGACTTGGTTGAGGGAAGGGCATGATTGGCAACTGAATATCCCAGGATATCGATGCTTCAGGCGGGATAGAGAGGGAGGTAAAAGGGGTGGAGGAGTTGCATTACTGGTCAAAGAGGATATCACAGCTGTGCTGAAGGAGGGCACTATGGAGGACTCGAGCAGTGAGGCAATATGGACAGAACTCAGAAATAGGAAGGGTGCGGTAGCAATGTTGGGGCTGTACTACAGGCCTCCCAACAGCGAGCGTGAGATAGAGGTACAAATATGTAAACAGATTATGGAAAGATGTAGGAGCAACAGGGTGGTGGTGATAGGAGATTTTAATTTTCCCAACATTGACTGGGATTCGCTTAGTGTTAGAGGTCCAGATGGAGCAGAATTTGTAAGGAGCATCCAGGAGGGTTTTCTAGAGCAGTATGTAAATAGTCCAACTCGGGAAGGGGCCATACTGGACCTGGTGTTGGGGAATGAGCCCGGCCAGGTTGTTTGAAGTTTCAGTAGGGGACTACTTTGGGAAGAGTGATCACAATTCCGTAAGCTTTAAAATACTCATGGACAAAGACGAGAGTGGACCAAAAGGGAGAGTGCTAAATTGGGGGAAGGCCAACTACACCAAAATTCGGCAGGAGCTGGGAAATGTAGATTGGGAGCAGCTGTTTGAAGGTAAATCCACATGTGATATGTGGGAGGCTTTTAAAGAGAGGTTGATTAGAGTGCAGGAGAGACATGTTCCTGTGAAAATGAGGGATAGAAATGGCAAGATTAGGGAACCATGGATGACAGGTGAAATTGTGAGACTAGCTAAGAGGAAAAAGGAAGCATACATAAGGTCTAGGCGGCTGATGAAAGACGAAGCTTTGAAAGAATAACGGGAATGTAGGACCAATCTGAAATGAGGAATTAAGAGGGCTAAAAGGGGTCATGAAATATCATTAGCAAACAGGGTTAAGGAAAATCCCAAAGCCTTTTATTCATATATAAGGAGAAAGAGGGTAACTAGAGAAAGGATTGGCCCACTAAAGGACAAAGAAGGAATGTTATGCTTGGACTCAGAGAAAATGGGTGAGATTCTAAACGAGTACTTTGCATCGGTATTCACCGAGGAGAGGGACATGACGGATGTTGAGGTTAGGAACAGATGTTTGATTACTCTAGGTCAAGTCGGCATAAGGAGGGAGGAAGTGTTGGGTATTCTAAAGGGCATTAAGGTGGACAAGTCCCCAGGTCCGGATGGGATCTATCCCAGGTTACTGAGGGAAGCGAGAGAGGAAATAGCTGGGGCCTTAACAGATATCTTTGCAGCATCCTTAAACACGGGTGAGGTCCCGGAGGACTGGAGAATTGCTAATGTTGTCCCCTTGTTTAAGAAGGGTAGCAGGGATAATCCAGGTAATTATAGACCGGTGAGCCTGACGTCAGTGGTAGGGAAGCTGCTGGAGAAGATACTGAGGGATAGGATCTATTCCCATTTGGAAGAAAATGGGCTCATCAGTGATAGGCAACATGGTTTTGTGCAGGGAAGGTCATGTCTTACCAACTTAATAGAATTCTTTGAGGAAGTGACAAAGTTGATTGATGAGGGAAGGGCTGTCGATGTCATATACATGGACTTCAGTAAGGCGTTTGATAAAGTTCCCCATGGCAGGCTGATGGAGAAAGTGAAGGCGCTTGGGGTCCAAGGTGTACTAGCTAGACGGATAAAGAACTGGCTGGGCAACAGGAGACAGAGAGTAGCAGTAGAAGGGAGTTTCTCAAAATGGAGACGTGTGACCAGTGGTGTTCCACAGGGATCCGTGCTGGGACCACTGTTGTTTGTGATATACATTAATGATTTGGAGGAAAGTATAGGTGGACAGATTAGCAAATTTGCAGACGACACTAAGATTGGTGGAGTAGCAGATAGTGAAGGGGACTGTCAGAGAATACAGCAGAATATAGATAGATTGGAGAGTTGGGCAGAGAAATGGCAGATGGAGTTCAATCAGGGCAAATGCGAGGTGATGCATTTTGGAAGATCCAATTCAAGAGTGAACTATACAGTAAATGGAAAAGTCCTGGGGAAAATTGATGTCCAGAGAGATTTGGGTGTTCAGGTCCACTGTTCCCTGAAGGTGGCAACGCAGGTAAATAGAGTGGTCAAGAAGGCATACGGCATGCTTTCCTTCATCGGACGGGGCATTGAGTACAAGAGTTGGCAGGTCATGTTACAGTTGTATAGGACTTTGGTTCGGCCACATTTGGAATCCTGCGTACAGTTCTGGTCGCCACATTATCAAAAGGATGTGGATGCTTTGGAGATGGTGCAGAGGAGGTTCACCAGGATGTTGCCTGGTATGGAGGGCGCTAGCTATGAAGAGAGGTTGAGCAGATTAGGATTATTTTCATTAGAAAGACGGAGGTTGAGGGGGGACCTGATTGAGGTGTACAAAATCATGAGAGGTATAGACAGGGTGGATAGCAAGAGGCTTTTTCCCAGAGTGGGGGTTTCAATTACTAGAGGACACGAGTTCAAAGTGAAAGGGGAAAAGTTTAGGGGGGATATGCGTGGAAAGTTCTTTACGCAGAGGGTGGTGGGCACCTGGAACGCATTGCCAGCGGAGGTGGTAGATGCGGGCACGATGGAGTCTTTTAAAAATGTATCTAGACAGATACATGAATGGGCAGGAAGAAAAGAGATACAGAACCTTAGAAAATAGGCGACATGTTTAGAGAGAGGATCTGGATCGGCGCAGGCTTGGAGGGCCGAAGGGCCTGTTCCTGTGCTGTAATTTTCTTTGTTCTTTGTTCTTTTTCTTTGAAACAAGCAGACAATTTCTGCACAGCAAGATCCCACAAGCAGCAATGTGATAATGATCAGATCTGTTTTTGTGATGTTGATTGAAGGAAACATTTTGACCAGGACACCGGGAATAATTCCCCTGCTCTGCTTCTACATAGTGCGATGGGATCTTTAACATCCACCTGAGAGGACAGACTGCAACTTGGTTTAAAGTTTCAATCGCTAGACTGCACCTCTGACAGTGCAACATACCCTCAGTGCTGCACTGCAATGTCAGCATTGATTCTTGTGATCAAGTCCTGCAGTGACACTTGATCCTGGAAGCTTGTGACTGAAAGGGGAGAGAGCTACAAACTGAGCCACGGCTGATATTGGTCCTTTTATCCCATGTGTTTCTAATTCGGTAACATGGCTTTTATGTGGTACTTTATCAAACTCCTTGTGAAAGAATAGGAATATTGTGAAAGTCCAGGTGGGAACCATCATAGATTCATAGAATAGCACATACAGAATGAGGTCATTCGGCCCATCAAGTCTGTGCTGGCCCTTTCAAAGAGCAATCCAGTTATCCCACTCCCTGGCTCTTTCACTATATCCTTGCATTTTTTTCTCCTTCAGATATTTATCCAATTCCCATTTGGGATCTACTATTGAATCTGTATCCATCAGTCTATCAGACATTGCATTCCAAATCCAAACCACTCAGAAACAAAAATCCTCATATCTGCTTCTTTTACCAATCGCCTTAAATCTGTGTCTCTTGGACATTGGAAATAGTTTCTCTTTATTTAATTTATCTAAATCCTTCCGAATGTTAAACACCTCAATCAAATCTCCTCTGAAAGATCTTTGCTCTAAGCAGAACAACCCCAGCTACATAACTGTAATCCCTCATACCCTGACAAATTCTCTGGTGCAATTACATCTTTTCTGTAATGAGCTAACCAGAACTGCACACAGTCCTCAAGTTGTGTCCTAACCAATGAGTTATACAATTCTAGCATAACCTCCCTGCTCGTATATTCTATACCTCGGCTAATAAAGGAAAGGATTCCATATCTTCTTCCTTGGTAAAGACAGGTGGAAATTATTCATTTGTTACCTCAGCTATACCATCTGCCTCCATGTGCAAATCCCCTTTATGGTCCTGAGTCCGCTCCATTGTTCCTTTTACTACCCTTTTACTATTTAGGTGCCTATAGAAAACTTTCGGATTTCCTTCAATGATCACCTCTTTTCATGCTCACTCTTTGCATCACTTATTTGCTTTTTCACTTACCCACTGGACCTTCAATATTCAGCCTGCTTCTCAATAGTGTTTTCTACCTGATGTCTGTTATATCAGACGTAAACTTGTCAACTTTTCGTGCGGCCTTCAAAGATCTGTCTGAATACACACCAAGTCTCTCTGTTCCTATCTCCTCATTTAAACAATACCCATTTGTTTCTGTTGCCTTCCCTTACACTTCCTACCCAAATGTCTCACTTCACACTTCACTGTGTTAAATTATATTTGCCATCCGCCAGCCCATTTCACCAGTCAGTCTCTGTCCTCCTGAAGTGTGTTACTATCCTTCTCATTGTTTATTAACATTTCTGCCTTTCCTGCCATCTGAAATATTTGACATTATCACCTCTGTACACAAGCCCATTGCATTAACATACAGCAACTGTGACCCTGGGGATCTCCACTGTGTACTTCCCTCCAGACTGAACAACAACCATTCTCCACTTTTCTCTACTTTCTGTCACTGAGCTAATTTCCCGCATGCTGACATTGAAAATAAAAGAACAGACTTCCATTTATGAAACGCCTTTCGTGACCACTGCATGTCCCAAAGCGATTTACAGCCAATGAATACTTCTTAAATCGAAGTCACTCTTGTAATGTAGGAAACAGGCAGACAATTTCTGCACAGCAAGATCCCACAAGCAGCAATGTGATAATGATCAGATCTGTTTTTGTGATGTTGATTGAAGGAAACATTTTGACCAGGACACCGGGAATAATTCCCCTCCTCTGCTTCTACATAGTGCGATGGGATCTTTAACATCCACCTGAGAGGGCAGACTGCAACTTGGTTTAAAGTTTCATTCGATAGACTGCACCTCTGACAGTGCAACACAACCTCAGTACTGCACTGCAATGTCAGCATTGATTCTTGTGATCAAGTCCTGCAGTGACACTTGATCCTAGAAGCTTGTGATTGAAAGGGGAGAGAGCGACAAACTGAGTCACGGCTGATATTGGTCCTTTTATCCCATGTGTTTCTAATTCGGTAACATGGCTTTTATGTGGTACTTTATCAAACTCTTTGTGAAAGGAGAGGAATATTGTGAAAGTCCTGGTGGGAACCATCATAGAATCATAGAATAGCACAAGCTGAATGAGGTCATTCGGCCCATCAAGTCTGTGCTGGCCCTTTCAAAGAGCAATCCAGTTAGTCCCACTCCCTGGCTCTTTCACTATATCCTTGCATTTTATCTCCTTCAGATATTTATCCAATTCTCTTTTGGGATCTACTATTGAATCTGTATCCATCAGCCTATCTGACAGTGCATTCCAAATCCAAACCACTCAGAAACAAAAATCCTTATGTCTGCTTCTTTTACCAATCGCCTTAAATCTGTGTCTCTTGGACATTGGAAATAGTTTCTCTTTATTTAATTTATCTAAATCCTTCCTAATGTTAAACATCTCAAACAAATCTCCTCTGAAAGTTCTTCGCTCAAAGCAGAACAACCCCAGCAACATAACTGTAATCCCTCATGCCTTGACAAATTCTAGCAAAACAGTTCTGTAACCTCTCCGAAGGCTTCATGTCCTTCCTAAAGTGTGGTTCCCAGTATTCGACACAAGACTCCAGGTGAAGCTGAACTAGTATTTTATATATGTTTCACATAATGTCCTTGCTTTTGTTCTTTTTGCCTCTATTTATAAACCCTAGGATCCCATACATTTATTAACTGTCAAGATAACCTTTCCTGCCACCTTCAAAGATTTGTACACAAACACCCCAGGTGTCTCTGTTATTTCGCCACCTTTATAGTTGTACCATTTAACTTGTATTGTCTCTCCTCATTCATCCTTTCAAAATGTATTACCTCACACATCTGCAATGTCAATTAAATATTGAGAAGATTGAAGCCATTGTTTTCTGTCTCTGCTCCAAACATTTCCTTGTTACACACTCCATCCCTCTCCTTTGTAAATGTTTGAGACTAAGCCAAACTGTTCACAGACTTAGTTACATAGTTAACCCTGAGATGTCTTGAGATGAGCTTCCTACCAAATATTCACACCATCACTAAAATGGCTTATCTCCACCCCCCGTGGAGTTGCTTTGCTGATAAAAGAGTAAATGGACGCAATAGTGAGGCAGGATATTAGCTCTGATGTTATCGAATCTGTATGGGTAGAGCTGAGAAACACTCAGGGGCAGAAAACGTTAGTGGGGGTTGTATATAGACCCCCAGACTGTAGTACTGAATTTGGGAATGGCATTGAACAGGAAATTAGAGACGCATGCGATAAAGGAACATCTGTAATTATTGGTTTCTTGAATCTGCATATAGATTGGGCAAATTAAATTGGTCAGAATACACTGTGGAGGAATTCCTGGGGAATATGCGGGATGGTTTTCGGGGCCAATTCTTTGAGGAACCAACTGGAGAACAGGCCATCCTAGACTGGTTATTGTGTAATGAGAGAGGAATAATTGACAATCTAGTAGTGCCAGATCCCTCGGGGATGAGCGACCATAATATGATAGAATTCTTCATCGCAATGGAGAGTGACCTAATTGATTCTGAGACTAGAGTCGTGAATCTTAATAAAGTAAGCTACGAAGGTATGAGGCATGAGTTGTCGATCATACATTGACAACTTAAAGAGATGACGGTGGAAAGGCAATGGCAAACATTCAAAGAGCACATTGATGAACTGCCACAATTGTTTACTCCTGTCTAGCGCAAAAGTAAAACGGAAAAGGCAGCCAAATCATGGCTTACAAGGGAAATTAGAGATCGCATTAGATCCAAGGAAGAGGCAAATAAATTTCTCAGAAAAAAACAACAGACCTGAGGATTGGGAGCATTTTAAAACTCAGCAAAGGAGCACCAAGGGATTGATTGACAAGTGGAAAATGGAGCTCGAGAGTAAACTTGCAGGGAACATAAAAACTGACTGTAAACGAATCTATAGGTATGTGAAGCGGAAAAGATTGGTGAAGACAAATGGTGGTCCGTTACAGTCAGAAACAGGGACATTTATTATGGAAAACAATTAAATGGCTGACCATTTAACTGAGAGAGGGGAATATGCAGCGACACCTGGGTGTTCTCGTACACCAGTCACTGAAGGTAAGCATGCAGATGCAACATTCGGTAGAAAAAGGCGAATGTTATGTTGACCTTTATAGCGAGAGGATTCGAGTACAGGAGCAGGGATGTTTTGCTGCAATTTTTCAGGGCGTTGGTGAGGCCGCACTTGTAATATTGTGTGTAGTTTTGGTCTCCTTATCGGAGGAAGGATGTTCTTGCTATAGAGGGAGTACAGTAGAGTTTTACCAGACTGATTCCTGGGATGGCGGGACTGACGTATGAGGAGTGATTGAGTCGGTTAGGACTATATTCACTGGAATTCAGAAGAGTGAGGAGGGATCTCATCGAAACCTATAACATTCTAACATGACTTGTCAGGTTAGATGCAGGAAGGATGTTCCCGATGGTGGGGGAGTCCAGAGCCAGGGGTCATAGTCTAAGGATACGGGGTAAAACTTTCAAGGACTGAGATGAGGCGAAGTTTCTTCACCCAGAGAGGTGTAAGCCTGTGGAAATCTGTCATCACGCCCATATCCAAGGGGGATTGGAAGATTCTGGCCAGTGCCTCGGCTATTTCCACCATTCCCTCCCTCATCGAACCTCATACATTCCATCCAGACTGGGTAAATGTTCAAATTTATTGTGGTACAAAAAATGTTGGATTGAAAAGGGTTAACTGAATCTGTTTGATCCGTGAATGTAATTAATGTCAGTCTCCATGGACCCTAATTGTGTTTTCCATCTTCTATTAATAAGGGGCTTCTTTCAATGTGTTATTCCATAGTGTCAGTGGGAACATCAGCCCCGGCACTAACAGAGATCAGCTGCTCCAGAGAGATAGAGAGAGGATAGATCAGAATCTGAGAACAAAAGACTGGAATGTTACAACAATGGGTCAGAATCTGAGAACAATAGATTGGAATGTTACAACAATGGACAGGAGTTTATCCTCGGTTATTTACTATCTTTCTACATATTATGATTGGTACTCATTAAACGATCGTATCTATTTCACATTGAGGATTATTCAATACATTTACTATCCCATTCTGGCTATTATTGGTGTCCCTGGTAAGTCTCTCTATCCAACTATTAATTCTTTAAACCATGTTTAACTGCATTACTGCTCCTGTAATTTACTATGCACTTCTTGCTGCTGTTGTATGCCTGGTGAATATCTTCAGCTATTAGCTCTATAAACCATTGTCAACTGTATTACAGTTCTTGTCATTTACTCTCTCTGCTACTGTTGCTGTCTCTGTTTCAGGCTAGGAGATCTGTAACCCCTGTTTCACTGAAATACTGTTCTGTAATGTAAATTTTGGGAAGACTGAAGCCAGTGTCATTGGTCTCCATCTCAAACTCCATCCCCTATCTGGGAAGCACATACTCCACCCTGCCCAATATCTGAGCTTGAACCAGACTGTTTACAACTTCTGTGTTACATTTAAGCCTGAGCTGAGTTCATCTCCATATTCTCTCCAAAACCAAGTGTGCCTACTACCACCTCTGTGAAATCACCCATCTCCATTTCTGCCTCAGCCCATCTGCTGCATAAACCCTCATCCGTGTCACGGTTAAATCCACACTTGACTATTCCAATTCCATCTTGGTCACCCTCCCAGTTATAAACCTCCATAAACCACAGCCCATCTAGAACTCTGCTGCCTGTATCCTAACTCACACCAAATCCCGATCACCCATCACCGCTGTGCTCACTCATCTACATTGGCTCCCAGTCTGGCAACACCTTAATTTTAATATTCTCATTCTTGTGTTTGAATCGCTCCATGGCCCACCCCTCCATTTATTCACTTTCCCCTGTCCATTTCACATATTCCTGAAACTCTTTTGACTTCAATCTTTTTTCAGTTCTCCTTTTAAAGACAATTTATTTCACTCTGTATGTGTCCCGAGCCACGATTTTAGACTCTGCATCATGACTGCTGCTGACAGTACAGAATTGGGATCCATAAAGAGATGTGAATCGCACAGCCGGCCACTTCCGGTGCGGTCTGCACAATATCCCATGCTGAGCGGGGCTCCAGCCCAGTCGCATCATCTTTGTGCTGTCAGCGTGGTCTTCACAGCCGGCCACTTCTACCGTGGCCTGCACAGTGTCCCAAACTGCGCAGGGCTCTCGCTCAATTGTACCTTGTATGTGTTGTTCCTTTGAGGGTGGATTTGAAAGTGATGTCAATGTACCATAGCAGCAGCTTTGATGTACTTCTTTGAAACTTGGTCTGTGCATGTTCACTGACCGCCTGTGGTAGTCACTCTCAGCTGAACATTCATTCAGCAGCACGAGGAACCCCCTCTAGTGTTATTTAAAAGGACCAGCATCCAACATACAGGTGAGGGGCTTTTGACTTACTTCTGCTATTGTAAAGTTAGTGGAGGTGCTGTGGATGGTTTTCTGGAGGATGTGCTGTGAGCTGCTGCAGCCATACAGGGAGGACAGAGGATTTGGTGACCCAACTTTGGACGAGGTATGGGGACTGTAGTTACAGTGTCTCTGGGTCTGTAACATGACCAACAAATGGAGCAGAGGCTGCAGAGAGGGGAAACTCTGTAAAGAGAAAGGAGAGGGGGCCCTACCCACCCCGGGTTTTCTAAGAGCACTTTTCCTACCTACACCTAACCCAGGAGGTGACTCTGATTCAATAAGGAGGTGGTCACAGAGCACTGTTACTTCCTGTAACACAACCTGGAGCCTCAGACCAGGGTGAGGACGGAGCTGTCAGTGGCAGTTAAGGTCACAGATTCATTGACCTTCTGTGTATCTGCCTCCCAGAAATCCCTGAGCCATGTGGGCCAGCCACAAAGGACACTTCCAACAGCCAAAGACTTCAAGAATACAACTTCGGCCAGATGACCTCCGAATCGTCCAACCTCACAGAATGAGTATTTTATTTTTATATTTATTCTGGACTCCAATCTACTCCTTTCCCTGATGTCTCTGTTTGTCGTAATCTGTATGCTTGGAAGGCCCACAGTCGCATGTGGTTTTCTAACTTGTGATGTTATCTGGAGAGAGAGACGGAGAGAGGGAGATGGAGACACAGCCCTTCAGCTTCTGCACAGTTTGAATCACTGACTTGTCTGTCTTTGTCCAGGGGAAGCTCCCAGCTTTCACAGAGATGGACAGAGGGTCTCATGACTGCCTCACTTTATTCTCTTGACCCTCATAATGAGATTCAAGGTTCGAAACTTCTATCTCCCCAGGGTTCAGGAAACCAGTATTTACACTTGGAGGTGTTTCCTCTTTCAAAGTCAACGTGTCAGGAGGGCCCTGTATGCCGTGTTAATGAATGTAATGTTCGGGAATGCATTCACTGGAGCCAGCCAATGATTTGGGTCGAGGCACATCAGACATGTTGGAGGCCTTGGAATATGAAAAGGTGTTTCAGATGCCAATTGCGGTGGCCATCTTGGCTGCCAGTTTTTTCAAGGTTAACTGTAGGATTTTTTTCCACTAAACGTTAAGTGTAAATTTCTAATCGATGAATTAAATTCCTCATTTGACATATTGTGTTATCTTGACACCACTGCAGAACATGGGAAGAAATGTGATGATAGGAACATTTCATTACAGAATTGTGGGAAGAAAAAGAAAGAAACACACATTCATTCTCAATAATCACTTCTCAAATTCACACATTACCCTTAGAATTACTGCAGCTGACATTGTCTGTTACAGTTGTGCTGATTTAATTTTCTGGAGTTTTGTCTGGGATATGTCGGGTTCACCCTGGACATTGCATCAACAATTACATTGATTTTTTCTCTCCTGCAATGAAGCTTAAACCATTCAGGTTCCTGCACCTTGATAATCTTTCTCTCTAAACTGACAGTGTGTAATAAATTGTTTTTTTAGCCCCTGTGAGATGTCTGAGATTTCCTCTGGGCCTTTGTTTTTGCTGAGTTCTGCTTTGAAATTGTTGTGTTTGATTAGATTTGTGTTTGGGATCTGATCATTGGGTGCTTCAGTGGGTAGATCCACACTGACCTGACTTTGAGCATTCTGGTGGGGTACACAAGTGCTGTTTACTTTAGGGTATAGTCCCTTCCCTTTTCTCTTTACTATGGGGAGAATATTTTTCCTAATCTGGACTATGTCCTCTGTGACATTAGTGCTCGCAAATGTCTGTCCAGCTTTGACTGCACTCTCCTATGGCACTTCGACTAGGTGAGGCATCTCCCTTACCATTGGCATGCCTTTTTGGGAAGGGTCCTTGTCCTTGCAGCTTTCTGTAAATGCTGTTAGCAACCTTTTCAGGGTGCCTCTTTGACCTGCATTTAAGGAGGAGAGCGTTTGGTCCAATTGATCAAACATTTCAGGGTTGGCTAATCGGAGAATAGGGGATTCTGGTTGGGAATCCTCCTGGACCTCCTCTAACCTATCCTCACTGTCGTTTTGAATCCTCCCATTCTGACTGTCTGACAGATCTGTACTTGTCTGTCCCCTCCACAGACTTTCCTTTTTTGCCTTTGGTCTGGAGTGTCAATTAAATAATTTACCTGACTATTCCTTTTGCCACTCGATATGGACCACTGAACCGGGCTTTCAGGGTTCACGCTGCATTGGTAGTAGTAACAGTACATGGTCTCTGGGCTGAAATGTTCTAGCCTTGGCATTTTTGCCTGCTTATCTGTTCATAGCTGCCTGGGAGGTGTTTAGGTGTTCCTGAGACATTGCACAGGCTCCCCTGAGCCGCTCCCAGAACATGGAAATGTGGTCTAACATGGAAGACACATCCCTGTGTCTCAAAAACTTCTCCTTGATTAGTTTAAGAGGACCTCTCACCTCGTGTCCATAAACTAATTCAAAGAGACTAAACCCAGTGGACTCATTAGATAAGTCCCGGTAACCAACAGGTGAAATCCCAGCCCTTTGTCCCAGTCATGGGGTTACTCATAGCAGTATGGCCTGATCATTGTCTTGAGGGTCTGGTGGTACCGCTACAAAGCCCCTTGTGACTGTGGCTGGTAGGCTGAGGACTTTAGCTGGGTTATGTCCAGAATACCCATGACCTATTCAAAAATACTGGACAGAGAATATGTGCCCTGATCCGACTGGATCTGAGCAAGCGGCCTATATCGGGTAAAGAACTGTGTTAGCCCCTCCACCACTACCTTGGCAGAGATAGTTATTTGGGAGAATGGCCTCTGGGAATCGGGTCACCACATCCATAATGCTGGGAATATACTGGTTTTCACTTGTTTTCCACTTGTTTTCAGCAGGTGTCCCACACAATCCAACAGCACTATGCTGAAGGGTTCCCAAATAGCAGCTATGGGAATTAGGGGTGCAGGTTTCCTGGCTTCCAGGGCTTCCCCACAACCTGGCACATGTGACCAGTTTTACAGAACTCCACCACATCTTTGTGGAGTTGTGCCCAGTCAAAATGCTGTCTTATGCGGGCTTCGATTTTCCATACACTGCCATGTCCAGTCATTGGAAGCTCGTGGACCATTCTTAATATTTATTTAAGGTACCTCGGCAGCACTGTCTGGTGCACCACTGTCCACTCTTCATCCGCAGGTCTGTGAGGAGATCTCCCCTTCCTCGTCAGCACCTCATTCTTTAAATAGTAGCACCCTGGAACTCCCTCTGCTTCAGTTTTGGTTTGGACAGTCTGTGCTATTATTTAACACTGGGTCGGGATGTTGAGCCTCAACTAAGGAGGATCTGTTTAGAAAATCCTTTGTGTCCTCTAACTTCCCAAAGAAGGTTTCCGGCAACCAGACAGTAGGGTCATCCATCTGCAGTGTCAGTTCAGGAGATTGTTTGGCCATGGAGCGAGTCACCACATGATCAGGGAGAATGCCAGTGAACTTCTCCTGTGACTGCTCTGTCTCCCAAACCTCTTTTGATCTCCCTGGAACTACTAGGGAAGCTGCCACCTTTTCCCCTGTCAGATCATTACCCAGGAGCAGGTCGACCCATCCACTGGTAAACTAGGTACAATCCACATGGTTACCAGTCCTGAAACTGAGTCATACTCCAAGAGCAGCCGATATAAAGGTTTGGACATATACTGTCTTCCGATACCATTCACTCACACTCTAACATTCACTGCATGCTCGGAGGAAGGTCATGCCTTTTCCCAGCATCAGAGATTGGGTGGCCCCTGTATCCCTCAGTATGACTATGGGCTTGCTTGCCTCAGTCGAGGGGGATGGGGTCACGTTTCCTTGGGATACAAATACCTGGTAACTCTCAGGGATTTTGTTAAGTTTTCCCACACTCTCTGTGGTAGATTTACTGGGTCTGACTGCCGCAGTTAAAGGCACAGCCTGATCTGCTGTGCTTTTCATTCGGGCAGCTTTCCCTGCACTGATCCGATGGACACTGATTAATCCTACAGGTTTCCCCGTCATTTCCATTATTCAACTCAATAATTAGTGTAAAACACACAGATCTTCGGCCGTTACTCCTGCTCTCAGTACCGTCCTATTTAGCCTGAGGAGGCCCCCCTCTGTGTCCAGCTTTTCCTTCTTGCTCATGTCTGTTCGGGCTCCAATCACCCTTCTATCTTTTAACCTCAGGTCTTTGGGGTTAATAGGGAAGGGTTTCCCTTTGGGGTAAGGCCTTATGTACAAGGGAAAATTTGTCAGTTAGCATTGCAACATGCCTGGCTCCTTGAACCTTTTGTTCCTCTATGTGGGTTTTAAAGGAAGGAGGAGCGAGTTTTCGAACTCCTCGAGAAGGATCACCACTCTGAGGTTGTCATATGTGGGATGTATCTTGAGTGTCTGCATCTACTGGTCAAAGGTAAACACCAAAACAGACTGTACAATCTTCTATAGATACGTTAAAAAGTAACGTTGAGCTCAGACAAATGTGGGTCCATTACAGGCAGAGTCAGGAGAATTTATAATGGGAAATAGAGAAATGACAGAGAAGTTAAATGATTATTTTGCGTCTGTCTTCACTGAGGAAGATGCAAGAAATCACCCAGAATTAGAGATCCAAGGGATTTGGGAGAATGAGGAATTGAAGGAAATCAGTATTAGTAAGAAGTTTCTATTGGAGACATTAATAGGACTGATGTTTGTCAGTTACCCAGGATCTGAAAGTCTACATCCCAGAGTGTTGATGGAAGTAGCAATGGAGATTGTTCATGCATTGGTGATCATCCTTAAAAATTCTATCAATTCTGGAACGCTTCCTGCAGATTGGAAGGTCGCAAATGTCACCCCACTATTTAAGAAGTGAGGAAAAGAGAAAATTGGGAACGACAGACCTGTTAGCCTTACATCAGTACTGGGGAAATTGCTAGAATCTATTCTGAAGTATGCGATAAATGGATCTGATTGGGCATAGGCAACATGGATTAATAAATGGGAAATCATGCTTGCTGAACCTGTTGGAGTTTTTTTAGGATGTTACTATCAGAATAGGAAAGGGGAGCCGGTGGATTTTCCGAAGGCTTTTGATAAAGAGCCCTACAGGAAGTTGGTAAGCAAAATTAAGGAACATGGGATAGCAGGTAATATACCGACATGCAGTAAGGACTGGTTAACAGGCAGGAAACAGAGAGTAGGAATAAACGGGATATTCTTGCATTGGCAGGCTGTGAAAAGTGGAGTACTGCAGGGATGAGTGCTTGGGCCCAGGCTGTTCACAATATCCATCAATGATTTGGGTATGGGGACCAAAGTGATATTTTCAACTTTGCAGATGACACAAAACTAGGTGGGAATGTGTGTTGTGAGGAAGATGCAAAGCGGCTTCAAGGGGATTTGGACAGACTTAGTGGGCAAGAATGTGGCAGATGGAGTATAATGTGGAAAAATGTGAGGTTAGCCACTTTGATAGAATGAATAGATGTGTAGAGTATTTTTTTTAAATGGTAAGAGATTAGAAAGTGCAGATGCACAAAGGGACCTGGGTGTCCTCATCAATAGGTCACTGAAAGATAACATGCAGGTGCAGCAAGCAATTAGGAAGGCTAATGGTATGTTAGCATTTATCACAAGACCATTTGTGCACAGGAGTAGTGAAGTCTTGCTGCAATTGTATAGATGCTTGGTTAGACTGCACTTGGAGTACTGTGTGCAGTAAGGTCCCCTTACCTGAGGCAGGATATTATGACAACAGAGGGAGTGAAAAGAAGGTTCACCAGACTTGTTCCCGGGATGGTGGGACTGTCCTATGAAGAGAGATTGTGGAAACTGGGCCTGTACTCTCCCGAGATTCGAAGAATGAGAGATGATCTCATTGAATCCTACAAAAATATTTAAAGGGATAGACAGGGTAGACGCAGCTAACATGTTTCTCCTGGTGGGGGAGTCTAGAAAAAGCAGACACAATTTCAAAACGAGAGATGCCCTCTGAAATAGCCTAGGAAGACATTCAGTTGCACCTAACCGCTACAAAGTCCATAAAAAGGAACGAAACAGGACAGACCACCCGGCATCGACCAAGGCACCAGAAACGAAAACAGCAAACCCAGTCCTGTCGACCCTGCAAAATCCTCCTTACTAACAACTTGGGGATTGGACCGACGTTGGGAGAGCTGTCCCACAGACTAGTCAAGCAACAGCCTGACATAGTCATACTCACGGAATCACACCTTACAGACAATGTCCCAGACACTGCCAGCACCATCCCCGGGTATGTCCTGTCCCACCGGCAGGACAGACCAACCAGAGGTTGTGGCACAGTGGCATAAAGTAGGGAGGGAGTTGCCCTGGGAGTCCTCAACATCGACTCCGGACCCCATGAAGTCTCATGGCATCAGGTTAAATATGGGCAAGGTAACCTCCTACTGATTACCACCTACCGCCCTCCCTCAGCTGAGGACTCAGTACTCCTCCATGTTGAATACCACTTGGAGGAAGCTCTGAGGGTGGCAAGGGCACAAAATGTACTCTGGGTGGGGGAATTCAATGTCCATCACCATGAGTGGCTCGGTAGCATCACTACTGACCGAGCTAGCCGAGTCCTAAAGGACATGGCTGCTAGACTGGGTCTGCGGCAGGTGGTGGGGGAACCAACACGGGGGAAGAACATACTTGATCTCGGCCTCACCAATCTGCCGGCCGCAGATGCATCTGGCCATGACCGTATTGGTAGGATTGACCACCGCACAGTCCTTGTGGAGATGAAGTCCCGCCTTCACACTTCACATTGAGGATACCATCCATCGTGTTGTGTGGCACTATCATCGTGCTAAATGGGATAGATTTCGAACAGATCTAGCAATGCAACACTAGGCATCCATGAGGCGCTGTGGGCCATCAGCAGCAGCAGAATTGTACTCAACCACAATCTGTAATATCATGGCCCGGCATATCCCCTACTCTACCATTATGATCAAGCCAGGAGACCAACCCTGCTTCAATGAAGAGTGCAGGAGGGCATGCCAGGAGCAGCACCAGGCATACGTCAAAATGAGGTGTCAACCTGGTGAAGCTACAACCCAGGACTAATTGCATGCCAAACTGCGTAAGCAGCATGCGATGGACAGAGCTAAGCGATCCCATAACCAACGGATCAGATCAAATCTCTAGTCCTGCCACATCCAGCTGAGAATGGTGGTGGACAATTAAACAACTGACTGGAGGAGGTGGCTCCACAAATATCCCTATCCTCAATGATGGGGGAGCCCAGCACATCAGTGCGAAAGATAAGGCTGAAGCATTTGCAACAATCTTCAGTCAGACGTGCCGAGTTGATGATCCATCTCGGCCTCCTCCTGTCGTTCCCAGCATCACAAATGCTAGACTTCAGCCAATTCGATTCACTTCACGTGATATCAAGAAACGACTGAAGGCACTGGATACTGCAAAAGCTATGGGCCCTGACAATATACGGGCAATAGTACAGAAGACCTGTGCTCCAGAAATTGCCGCACCCCTAGCCAAGCTGTTCCAGTACAGCTACAACACTGGCATCTACCCTGCAATGTGGAAAATTGCCCTGGTATGTCCTGTACACAAAAAGCAGGCCAAGTCAAACCGGGCAATTTACCGCCCCATTAGCCTGCTCTCATCAATCAGTAAAGTGATGGAAGGTATCATCAACAGTGCCATCAAGCAGCACTTGCTCAGCAATAACCTGCTCAGTGACGCATAGTTTGGGTTCCGCCACGCCCACTCAGCTCCTGACCTCATTACAGCCTTGGTTCAAACATGGACTAAAGAGTTGAACTCAAGAGATGAGGTGAGAGTGACTGACCTTGACATCAAGGCAGCATTTGACTGAGTATGGCATGAAGGAGCCCTCACAAAACTGAGGTCAATGGGAATCAGGAAAAAACCCTCCACTGGCTGGAGTCATACCTAGCACAAAGGAAGATGGTTGTGGTTGTTGGAGGTCAATCATCTGATCTTCAGGACATCACTGCAGGAGTTCCTCAGGGTAGTGTCCTAGGCCCCACCATCTTCAACTGCTTCATCAATGACCTTCCTTCAATCATAATGTCAGAAGTGGGGATGTTCGCTGATGATTGCACAATGTTCAGCACCATTCGTGACTCCTCAGATACTGAAGCAGTCTGTGTAGAAATGCAGCAAGACCAGGACAATATCCAGGCTTGGACTGAAAAGTGGCAAGTAACATTCACGCCACACAAGTGCCAGGCAATGACCATCTCCAACAAGAGATAATCTAACCATCTCCCCTTGGCATTCAACGGCATTCCCATCGCTGAATCCCCACTATCAACATCCTCGGGGCTATCATTGACCAGAAACTGAACAGGAGTGGCCATATAAATACCGTGGCTACAAGAGCAGGTCAGAGGCTTGGAATCCTACGGCGAGTAACTCACCTCCTGACTCCCCAAAGCCTGTCCACCGTCTACAAGGCACCAGTCAGGAGTGTGATGGAATACCCTCCACTTGCCTGGATGGATTCAGCCCCTCCAAGTCACACATCTTCCTGACTTGGAACTATATCGCCGTTCCATCACTGCTGCTGGTTCAAAATCCTGGAACTCCCTTCCTAACAGCACTGTGGGTGTACCGAACCCACATGGACTGCAGCGGTTCAAGAAGGTAGCTCACCACCACCTTCTCAAGGGCAATTAGGGATGGGCAAGAAATGCTGGCCTGGCCAGTGACGCCCTCATCCCATGAATAAATAAAAAAAAGAAGCCACTTAGGACGGAGATGAGAAGGAATTTCTTTACTCAGAGGGTTATGAATCTTTGGAATTCTCTGCCCCAGAGAGCTGTGGAAGCTCAGTCATTGAGTCTGTTTAAAGCAAAGATTGACAGTTTTCTAAATGCCAATGACATAAAGGGATACGAGGATAGTGTGGGGAAAAGGCATTGAAATGGATGATCAGCCATGATCATATTGAATGGTGGAACTGGCTCGAAAGGCTGAATGGCCTACTTCAGCTCCTATGTTCCGAAATTCCTAAGCTGCTTAACTCTTTCAAACTCGAGGTCAGTTTAGTGAGGCTGCTTTCTGAGGGGTCGGAATATTTGATGGTACACTTCTGGTACTGTCGCATATGCACCCAGGATAGCATTTATAGTCATCTCATGATGTGATAAATGTTGATCTGGTAACAGTGAATAAACCACGTGTGCTTTTCCTGTTACTTTCCTTTGTAAAAACTGTGTCTGTCTCTCTGCCGATCATTTCAGCTATTTTGCAAGATTTTCAAAAGTGATGAAAAATTCTGCCACATCCTCCTCATTGAACTTTGGAATGAACTGGGAGAACTTTAAGATTTCAGCACATGGTCCTTCGCTCGGGGTAGTTCCCTCACTAGCTGTGCCTTCACTGGGTGTACTGGGTCTTCCTCTAGTTATTTGAGCCACCTTAACTCCCTTTCTTCCTTCTCCTTCTGGAACACTCTTACTTCTCACTTTCTTGACAAGCAATGTTATTCAACTTATCAACGTATGTAACTCCTTTATTGCGACTATAACTCCTTTATACAAAAAGGGAGAGAAACAGAAAGCTCGAAAAATTATGAGGGGCATAGATAGGGTAGGTGGGAAGAAATTTTCCCTTAGTGGAGGGGTCAATAACCATGGGGCATTGATTTAAGTTAAGGGGCAGGAGGTTTAGAGGGGATTTGAGCAAAAAAGTAATTCACCCAGAGTGTGGTTGGCTTCCAGAAGCGGTGGTAGAGGCAGGAACATTTTAGAAGTAGTTAGATGAGCACTTGAAATGCCATAGCTTAAAAGGTTACGGGCCAGGTGCTGGAAAATGGGATTAGAATGGATAGGCTTCTTGGCAGGCACAGACACAGTGGGCTGAAGGGGCTGTTTCTTTGCTGTATAACTCTGTGACTCTATGACACTTCCAAATTCTGGTTTCTCGTTGGGTTATGATCACTAGAACCTCCACATTTCTGTTATAGCCAGGTGAGGAGGGGTCCCAGACTCCCCTCATGTCCTATCTTTTATTTCACTGCAACGGGGTTTATTCCTTTTTAGCAAAGAACGTGCTGACCACCTAAGTGCGTTTTTTATCTTTTCCGATTGTTGTGATCGTGAAAGAACCAGTCGGACAGTTTTTCTTGAATTTAAACAAGAGGTGGGTTTATTATACTTTAAAATCTAAAATGACTCTAAATAAAATAATAAAAATATGCGGTACACATTCACGCACACACTCACAGGCAAATCACACAAATATGTTACAGAGTGAGAAATACATTTGCATTTGGATTTCAGTCCAGAATAAATTAAAAATAAACAACGTCTGTGAGGTTGGATAATTCTGTGGTCTGCGCCTTTGCCATCCTTATTTATGAGTTTCATGTCACCTTCAAGCGTTGAAATTATGTTTTTTTACATATACGTCTCTATCACTTGTATATCTATCCACACCCCTGAGAAACAGCACTGAAACTCCCCCAGTCTGAACAAATAACTTTCCAAATTTCGACTGGAAATACTATAGTTCGAGTACTTTAGATGGGTCAGTTTTTGTCCAGTGTGTGCAGGAAGGTTTTCTGACACAGTATGTAGACAGGCCAACCAGGGGCGATGCCACATTGGATTTGGTACTGGGTAATGAACCCGGCCAGGTGTTAGATTTAGATGTAGGTGAGCACTTTGGTGACACTGATCACAATTCGGTTAGGTTTACCTTAGCGATGGGCAGGGACAGGTATATACCGCAGGGCAAAAAATTATAGCTGGGGGAAAGGAAATTATGATGCGATTAGGCAAGATTTAAGATGCGTAGGATGGGGAAGGAAACTGCAGCGGATGGGAACAATCGAAATGTGGAGCTTATTCAAGGAGCAGCTGCTGCGTGTCCTTGATAAGTATGTACCTGTCAAGCAGGGAGGAAATTGTCGAGCGAGGGAGCCGTGGTTTACTAAAGAAGTTGAAGCGCTTGTCAAGAGGAAGAAGAAGGATTATGTTAGGATGAGACGTGAAGGCTCAGTTAGGGCGCTTGAGAGTTACAAGCTAGCCAGGAAGGATCTAAAGGGAGAGCTCAGAAGAGCAAGGGGAGGACACGAGAAGTAATTGGCGGATAGGATCAGGGAAAACCCTAAGGCTTTCTATAGGTATATCAGGAATAAAAGAATGACTAGAGTTAGATTAAGGCCAATCAAGGATAGAAGTGGGAAGTTGTGTGTGGAATCAGAGGAGATAGGGGAAGTGTTAAATGAATATTTTGCGTCAGTATTTACAGTAGAGAAAGAAAATGTTGTCGAGGAGAATACTGAGATTCAGGCTACTAGGCAAGACGGGATTGAGGTTCACAAGGAGGAGGTGTTATCAATATTGGAAAGTATGAAAATAGATAAGTCCCCTGGGCCAGATGGGATTTATCCTAGGATTCTCTGGGAAGCGAGGGAGGTGATTGCAGAGACTTTGTCCTTGATCTTTATGTCGTCATTGTCGACAGGAATAGTGCCGGAAGACTGGAGGATAGCAAATGTTGTCCCCTTGTTCAAGAAGGGGAGTAGAGACAGCCCTGGTAATTATAGACCTGTGAGCCTTACTTCGGTTGTGGGTAAAATGTTGGAAAAGGTTATAAGAGACAGGATTTATAATCATCTTGAAAAGAATAAGTTCATTAGCGATAGACAGCACGGTTTTGTGACGGGTAGGTAGTGCCTCACAAACCTTATTGAGTTTTTCGAGAAGGTGACCAAACAGGTGGATGAGGGTAAAGCAGTGGATGTGGTGTATATGGATTTCAGTAAGGCGTTTGATAAGGTTCCCCACGGTAGGCTATTGCAGAAAATGCGGTAGTATGGGGTTGAAGGTGATTTAGAGCTTTGGATCAGAAATTGGCTAGCTGAAAGAAGACAGAGGGTGGTGGTTGATGGTAAATGTTCATCCTGGAGTTTAGTTACTAGTGGTTTACCGCACGGATCTGTTTTGGGGCCACTGCTGTTTGTCATTTTTATAAATGACCTGGAAGAGGGTGTAGAAGGGTGGGTTAGTAAATTTGCAGATGACACTAAGGTCGGTGGAGTTGTGGATAGTGCCGAAGGATGTTGTAGGGTACAGAGGGACATAGATAGGCTGCAGAGCTGAGCTGAGAGATGGCAAATGGAGTTTAATGCGGAAACGTGCGAGGTGATTCACTTTGGAAGGAGTAACAGGAATGCAGAGTACTGGGCTAACGGGAAGATTCTTGGTAGTGTAGATGAACAGAGAGATCTTGGTGTCCAGGTACATAAATCCCTGAAGGTTGCTACCCAGGTTAATAGGGCTGTTAAGAAGGCATATGGTGTGTTAGCTTTTATTAGTAGGGGGATCGAGTTTCGGAGCCACGAGGTCATGCTGCAGCTGTACAAAACTCTGGTGAGACCGGACCTGGAGTATTGCGTGCAGTTCTGGTCACCGCTTTATAGGAAGGATGTGGAAGCTTTGGAAAGGGTGCAGAGGAGATTTATTAAGATGTTGCCTGGTATGGAGGGAAGGTCTTACGAGGAAAGGCTGAGGGACTTGAGGTTGTTTTCGTTGGAGAGAAGGAGGAGGAGAGGTGACTTAATAGAGACACATAAGATAATCAGAGGGTTAGATTGGGTGGATAGTGAGAGTCTTTTTCCTCGGATGGTGATGGCAAGCACGAGGGGACAAAGCTTTAAGTTGAGGGGTGATAGATATAGGACAGATGTTAGAGGTAGTTTCTTTACTCAGAGAGTAGTAGGGGCGTGGAACGCCCTGCCTGCAGCAGTAGTAGATTCGCCAACTTTAAGGGCATTTAAGTGGTCATTGGATAGACATATGGATGAAAATGGAATTGTGTAGGTCAGATGGTTTCACAGGCCGGCGCAACATCGAGGGCCGAAGGGCCTGTACTGCGCTGTAATGTTCTAATTCCAATTCTAATTCTAATTCTAATGTCTGCTCACCACTTCTCTCTGCTTTCTGTCCCTGAGTCAGTGTCATATCCACACTATCACTGTCACATTAATCCATGTGCTCCATTTTTCATAACAAGTCAATGAAATGTCATTTGATCACAGGCCTTTTGAAAGTCCATATACATCATACGAAACACATTATCCTCATCAGCACCCACAGTTATGTCATCAACGAACTTTATCAAGATTATCAGACGTGATTGGTCATTAACCTATCCGTGCTGTTTGTCATTTATTATCCCATGTTTTTCCAAGAAAGATATATATTTGTACAGGGTTACTGCCTCTCGAAATTTCCAACCACCGATATTAGACGGACTGGTCAGAAGTTTCAGGGTATATCTAATGTCTCCTTATATTAACAGGGTGTAACATTTACAATCTTCCTTTCCTCTGCCATCACTCCCAGATCCAAGGTGAATTGAAAGCTTTTGGCCAGTGCCTCTGCTATTTCCACCATTCCTTCCCTCAAAGTTAGGAGAGCTGTCCCACAGACTGGTCAAGCAACAGCCTGACATAGTCATACTCACGGAATCATACCTAACAGACAATGTCCCAGACACAGCCATCACCATCCCCGGGTACATCCTGTCCCACCGGCAGGACAGACCAACCAGAGGTGGTGGCACAGTGGTATACAGTTGGGAGGGAGTTGCCCTGGGAGTCCTCAACATCGACTAAGGACCCCATGAAGTCTCATGGCATCAGGTCAAACATGGGCAAGGTAACCTCCTACTGATTACCACCTACCGCCCTCCCTCAGCTGATGACAGTACTCCTCCATGTTGAACATCACTTTGAGGAAGCGCTGTGGGTGGCAAGGGCACAAAATGTACTCTGGGTGGGGGACTTCAATGTCCATCACCAAGAGTGGCTCGGTAGCACCACTACTGACCGAGCTGGCCGAGTCCTAAAGGACATGGCTGCGAGAGTGGGTCTGCGGCAGGTGGTGGGAGAATCAACTCGAGGGAACAACACCCATACTGCCTTGCTGCATGACCTCTCTCAGTTGTCCTCCCACAGTACAGCTGTGATATTCTCCTTAACCTGTAATGCAACTCCTCCACCCCTTTTACATCCCCCTCTATTCCGTCTGAAGCTTCTAACGCCTGGAAGATTTAGCTGCTGCTCCTGTCCTTCCCTCAACCAAGTCTCTGTAATAGCAACAACATCATATTTCCAAGTACTAATCCAAGCTCTAAGTTCATCTGCCTTACCTGTTATACTTCTCGCATTGAAGCAAATGCACTTCAGATCACCAGTCCCGCTGTGCACAGTACATCTCCCTGCCTGCTCTTCCTCTAAGTCCTACTGGCCTTATTTACTATGTCCTCCTCATTTACTTCACTAACTGTCCTCCTGCTCTGGTTCCCACCCGCCTGCCACACTAGTTTAGACCCTCCTGAGTGACACTAGCGAACTTTGCAGCCAGCATATTAGTGCCCTTCCAGTTTAGATGCAACCCGTCCTTTTTGTACAGGTCCCATCTGTCCCTGAAGAGAGCCCAATGGTCCAGATATCTGAAACCCTCCCTTCTGCACCAGCTGCTCAGCCACGTGTTTAGCTGCACTATCTTCCAACATCTAGCCTTAATGGCACGTGGCACAGGGAGTAATCCAGAGATTACAACCCTAGAGGTCCTGTTTTTTAACTTACTACCTAACTCCCTAAACTCCCACTGCAGGACCTCATCACTCTTCCTGCCTATGTCGTTGGTACCGATGTGTACCACAACCTCTGGCTGCTCACCCTCCCCCCTCAGAATGCCCCCTATCTGTTCAGATACATCCTTGACCCTGGCACCATGGAGGAAACATACCATCCTGGAGTCTCTTTCCTTGTTAGAGAGGGGGATAGCCACAGGGGAGTCCTGCACTGACTGCCTGCCCCTTCTAGCGGTTACCTATCTATCTGCCTGCACCTTGGCTGTAACCACTTCTCTAAACCTCCTGTCTATGACGCTTCCCGCCACCTGCATGCTCCTAAGTGCATCCAGTTGCCGCTCCAACCGATCCATGCATCTGTGAGGAACTGCAACTGGGTACACTTCCTGCAGATGTCGTCGCCTGGAACGCTGGAAGAGTCACGGACTTCCCACATCTCACAGGTGAAGTACTTCACCCCTCTAACAGACATTTCCATCACTAATTAGTTAATTGATAGAAAATAAATAAATACTTATTAAATCCTTACTAAATTATGATACACTTCACTATGTGGTTCCTAGTGCTAGATTTCTACAATAAATATTAAATGCTGTCTAAATACAGTAATCTCCTCCCTCTGGTTTAGTTATTCTACTTATTAATTAGTTAATTAGTGTTTTAATCAATTTTTATCAGAACCTCCTCTGCACCCTCTCCAAAGCATCTACATCCTTTTGGAAATGTGGCGACCTGAACTGCACGCAGTATTCCAAATGTGGCCGAACCAAAGTCTTATACAACTGTAACATGACCTGCCAACTCTTGTACTCAATACCCCGTCCGATGAAGGAAAGCATGCCATATGCCTTCTTGACCACTCTATTGACCTGCGTTTCCACCTTCAGGGAACAATGGACCTGAACACACAAATCTCTCTGTACATCAATTTTCCCCAGGACTTTCCATTTACTGTATATTTCACTCTTGCATTAGATCTTCCAAAATGCATCACCTCGCATTAGCCCTGATTGAACTCCATCTGCCATTTCTCTGCCCAACTCTCCAATCTATCTGTATTCTGCTGTATTCTCTGACAATCCCCTTCACTATCTGCTATTCCACCAATCTTAGTGTCGTCTGCAAACTTGCTAATCAGACCACCTATACTTTCCTCTAAATCATTAATGTATATCACAAACAACAGTGGTCCAAGCACGGATCCCTGTGGAACACCACTGTTTTCAAATTCGGTACAGATTCCCCACCAGCCAATCAGGTCACAGCTTTACTGTGACGTCACTTTTTCATGTTTTTTTTCCCACCCGAGGTCACGCACCGTTCTGGAGCTCCGCCCTCCGAGTCTCTTTCAAACTCGAGGTAAGTTTAGTCAGGCTGCTTTTGGAGGGTCCAATTTTTTTTCTGGGACTCCTCCAGTACTATCTCATATGCGCCCAGGAAAGCATGTTTAGTCATCTCATAATCTGAGGAACTTTCATCTGGCAACAAATATAAAATTTATGTGCTATTCTTGTTATTTTACTTTGTATAAACGGCGTCCAGCTCTCCGCCGGACATTTTAGTTGCTTGCAAGCTTTTCAAAAGTAATGAACAATTCTGCCACATCCTCGTCATGGAATTTTGGAATGAACTGGGAGAACTTTAAGAGATCAGCACATGGTCCTGAGCTAGGGGCAGCTCCCTCACTAGCTGTGCCTTCACTGGGTGTACTGGGACTTTCTGTAGTTTTTTGAGCCGCCTTAGCTCCCTTTCCTCCTTCTCCCTCTGGAACACAGTTACTTTTTCCCTTTCTTGGCACTCAGTCTGCTCTTTCTCTCTCTCTCTGGAATTCTAATTCTAGTCTCTTCTGTTCTAGTTTTACCTTAGCTGACATTACTCTATCTGTTTTATGATTTTAACCCTGTTTGAGTCTTCAGTTTCAAGTGAAAAATGGTTGGCCACAAGTCTAAGGATTTCGGGTTTCCTCGCTTTTGGACGGAGAGTAATCCCTAACTGTCCAGCTACATTACTCAACTTTTCAGCAGACAGGGCTTTTAACCTGTCCCAAGTTACTTCACTTTGTATATAACTCCTTGATTGCGAATATAACTCCTTTAGTCAGAAATGGAGGGAGACAGAAAACAGAAAACTACAGGCCAGTTAGAATCACATATGTCTTGGGAAAAATGTTGCAAGCTATTATGAAGGACGGTATAGCAGGGCACATAGATAAATTCGAGGTAATCAGGCAGAATCAACATGGTTTTATGAAAGGGAAATCATGTTTAATCAACTTTTTGGAATTCATTGAAGATGTGCCATGTGCTGTGGAGAAAGGGGGATGGTGGATGTACTGTAAATTGATTTCCAGGATGCATTTGATAAGGTGCCACGTCAAAGGTTTTGCGAAAATGAAATCTCCTGGTGAAGGGGGTAAGAAGTTAGAATGGATAGAAGATTGGTTAGCTAACAGAATACCGAGAGAAGGCATTAATGGGTCATTTTCAGGATGGCAAGATGTAAGGACTGGTGTGCCACAGGCATCTGTGCTGGGGCCTCAACTTTTTGCAATTTATATCAATGATTTGGATGAAGGGGCCGAAGGCATGGTTGCTAAATTTGCTGATGACACAAAGATAAATCAGAAAGCAACTTGTGAAGAGGACATAAGGAGGCTGCAAATTAATATAGATAGGTTAAGTGAGTGGGGAAAAACCAGGAAAAAAGAGTATAATGTGGGAAAGTGGAAAATTGTCCATTTTTGCAGGAAGAATAAAAAAAGAAGCATATTATCTAAATGGTGAGAGATTGCAGAGCTTTGAAATGCAGAGGGATCTGGGAGTCCCAGTGTATGCATCACCAAAGGTTAATTTGCAGGTTCAGCAATTTATCAGGCAAGCTAATAGAATGCTATCGTTTATTGCAAGGGGAATTGAATACAAAAGTAGGGAGATTATGCTTCAGTTATACAGGGCATTGGTGAGTCCACATCTGGAATACTGTGTACAGTATTGGTCTCCTTATTTAAGGAAGGGTGTAAATGCATTGGAAGCAGTTCAGAGAATGTTTACTAGACTAATACCTGGAATGGGTGGGTTGTCGTATGAGGAAAGATTGGACAGGCTAGGCTTATATCCACTGGAATTAAGAAAAGTAAGAGGCGAATTGTTTGAAACATAAGATCCTGAAGTGTCTTGACAGGGTGGATTTCCCCTTCTGGGTGTATCTATAATTAAGGTTCACTATTTAAAAATAAGGGGTCGCCCAATTAAAACAGAGATGAGGAGAATATTGTTTTCTCTCAGAGGGTCGTTTGTCTTCGGAATTCTCTTCCTCAAAAGACAGTGGAAGCAGACTCTTAAAGTATTTGTAAGGCAGAGGTAGACAGATTCTTGATAAGGTTATTTGGGCGAGGTAGTAATGTGGAGTCGAGGTTAGAATCAGATTAGCTATGATCTTATTGAATGGCAGAGCAGACTTGAGGGACCTAGTGTCTCTACTCCTGCTCCTAATTCGTATGTTCATATGCTCTGGCTTCTGAAGGTATTGGTTTCGAATGTGGACATTTTAGTGTTCCAGCAATGAAAACCACAATAAAACCTGCATTGAATTTTTATTTTATTTTCTCAGGATCAATTGTTTTTACCATTTCCAATTTCTAATTTTTTGTTGGTTTACGATCACTGGAACCTCCAGATTTCTGTTACAGCGAGGTGAGGAGGGGTCCCAGGCTCCCCTCTTGTCCTATATCTTATTTCACCGCAAAAGGGTTATTTCCTTTTGAGCAGTGGACGTTCTGAGCACCTCAATCAGTATTTTACCTTTGTTGCAATTATGAAGGAACCAATCAGGCGGGTTTTCTTGACTGAAACATTTATATATCTATCTAGATGTCAGGAACAGCAGCTGACCCCTGAGAAACAGCTCTTTATACACCCCCTCCCCCAGTATGAACAATGACCGTTCACGACTTCTCTCTGCTTTCTGTCACTGAGTCAATGTCATATCCACACTATCACTGTCACATTAATCCAGGTGTTCCATTTTTCATAACAAGTCTATGAAATGTCATTTGATCACAGGCCTTTTGAAAGTCCATATCCATAACAGGAAACACACCATCCTCATCAACACTCACAGTTAAGTCATCAATTAACTTGATCAAGACTATCAGACATGATTTGTCCTTAACCTATCCGTGCTGCTTGTCATTTACTATCCCATGTTTTTGCAAGAAAGATATATCTTTGTGCTGCGTTCTGGCTTATAGTAAAATCCAACCACCAATATTAGATTGACTGGCCAGTACATAGAACATAGAACATACAGCACAGAACAGGCCCTTCGGCCCACAATGTTGTGCCGATCCTTTGTCCTCTGTCAAGGACAATTTAATCTATACCCCATCATTCTCCTTTATCCATATACCTATCCAAAAGCCTTTTGAAAGTCCCTAAAGTTTCTGACTCAACAACTTCCCCGGGCAAGGCATTCCATGCCTCGACCACTCTCTGGGTAAAGAACCTTCCCCTGACATCCCCCTTATATCTCCCACCCTTCACCTTAAATTTATGACCCCTTGTAACGCTTTGCTCCACCCGGGGAAAAAGTTTCTGACTGTCTACCCTATCTATTCCCCTGATCATCTTATAAACCTCTATCATGTCACCCCTCATCCTTCAGTAGTTACAGAATTTATCTAATCTCTGCTTTTGTAACAGGGACTAACATTTGCAGCCCTCCAGTCCTCTGTCATCAATCCGAGATCCAAGGAGGATTGAAAGATTCTGGCCAGTGCCTCTGCTATTTCCACCATTCCTTCCCTCATCAACCATCGCCATTGTTTTATCAAAGAACTCCATCAAGTTTACCTCAGCACCACCTCTCTCCACTCCTCCACTGCTGCTAAATTATCCAACTGCTTATCCGACATCCAGTACTGGATGAGCAGGAATGTCATCCAATTAAATATTGGGAAGACTGAAATCATTGTTTCACTCCCCACTCCAACTCTGTTCCCTTGCTATGGATTCCATCCCTCTCCTTGGTAACAGTCTGAGATTCAGAAAGTCTGTTGTCCAAATTGGTGTCATATTCCAGACAACATTAATAGGCACATGGACAAATGTGGGTTAATTAAGGAAAAACAGCACAGATTTACTGAGGGGAAATGATGTTTAACTAATTTGCTGGAGTTATTTGATGAGGTAAAAAGGAAGCTTGATGAGGGCAATGTTGTTAATGTGGTGGAAATGGAATTCCAAAAAGCATTTGATAAAGTGCCACCCAACAGAGTTGTGAGCAAAGTTATAGCTCATCAAATAAAAAGCACAGTAGCAACATGAAATTAAATTGGTTGAGAGACAGGAAACAGAGAGTAGTGATCAATGGATGCTTTTCGGGCTGGAGTAAGGTTTGTTGTGGAATCAAAGCAAAATTCTGCCGATGCTGGAAATCTGAAATAAAAACAGAAAGTGCCAGAAATACTCAGCAGGTCTGGCAGCATCTGTAGAGAGAGAAGCAGAGTTAACTTTTGAGGTCTGTGATCTTTCAGCAAAAGTGGCAAAGGTTAGAAATGTATTAGGTTTTAAGCAAGTAAATCGGGGTTGGGGGGTGTAAACACAAGGACAGAAATGTGGACATGAGAGCAGGGGTGGGGGTGGAAGGTGCTGAAATGACAAGCGAGTCTAAGCTCGAGATCATGCTTTTGGACTGAGCGGAGGTGTTCCACAAAGCACTCACCCAATCTGTGTTTGACCTGCTGCGGTGTTCCAGTGAACGTCAACGTCAGCTCGAGGAACAGCACCTCATTGTCTGATTAGGCGCTCTACAGACTTCCGGACTGAACATTGAGTTCAATAATTTCAGAGCATGACTGACCCTTTTAATTATTATTTTGTTTTATCATATTTTTCCATGTGCCATCTTTAAACTGGATTTTTTAAGTTGTTGCTTTTAGCTAGGGCTGTTCATTATTCTGTCATTTAACACCCTCTCTGCACTAACGCTTTGTCTTTCACCACTCAATAAGCACACTCTCTTTGCCTTTGCTCCATTACCTCCTCGTCAGTTAATCTCTCTGACCCTCTGTTCTATCAACAGCCATTTTGTTCTGTTCTGCTCCATCCCTGCTTTATTTGCTTAAAACCTATTACATTTCTAACCGTTGTCAATTCTGATGAAAGGCCACAGGCCTGGAAGTTTATCTCTGCTTCTCTCTCCACCAATGCTGCCAGACCTGCTGAGCAATTCCAGCACTTACTGTTTCATTTCAGGTTTCTAGTGGAGTTCCCCAAGGATCAGTGTTGGGATCATTTCTCTTCCTGACATATATTAATGACCCAGATCTTGGTTTACAGGGGACGCTTTCAAATTTTGCAGAAAATACGAAACTTGGAAGCATTGTGAACTAAGAGCAAGGTAGTGTAGAACTTCAAAAGGACACGGACAAGTTGGTGGAATGGGCAGACAGGTGGCAGATGAAGTTCAATGTGGAGAAATGTGACGTGACTCATCATGATGGGAAGTAAATGGAGCCACAATATAGAAGAAAGGCTACAATTCTAAAGGAGGTGAAGGAGCAGAGGGACCTGGGTGTATATGTTGTTTTAATTCATTCATGGGAGGTGGGCATCGCTGGCCAGGCCGGAATTTATTGTCCATCCCTAATTGCCCTTAAGAAGTTGGTGGTGAGCTGCCTTCTTGAACAGCTGCAGTCCATGTGGGGTAGGTACACTCACAGTGCTGTCAGGAAAGGAATTCCAGGATTTTGACACAGCGTCAGTGAAGGAACGGTGGCATAGTTCCAAGTCAGGATGGTGTGTAACTTGGAGGGGAACTTATAGGTCATGGTTTTCCCATGTATTTGCTGCCTTTGTCCTTCTAGGTGCCACAGGTCGTGGCTCTGGAAGGTGCTGTCAAAGGAGCCTTGGTGCGTTGCTGCAGTGCATCTTGTAGATGGTACACACTGCTGCCTCTGTGTATCGGTGGTGGCGGGAGTGAATGTTTGTGGATGGGGTGCCAATCAAGCGGCTGCTTTGTCCTGGATGGTGTCGAACTTCTTGCGTATTGTTGGAGCTGCACCCATCCAGGCAAGTGGAGAGTATTCCATCACACTCCTGACTTGTGCCTTGCAGATGGGGACAGGCTTTGGGGAGTCAGAAGGTGAGTTACTCGCCGCAGGATTCCTAGCCTCTGAACTGCTGTTGTAGCCACGGTACTTATATGGCTACTCCAGTTCAGTTTCTGGTCAACGGTAAACCCCAGGATGTTGATAGTTGGGGATTCATCGATGATAATGCCATTGAATGTCAAGGGGAGATGGTTAGATTCTCTCTTGTTGGAGATGGTCATTGCCTGGCACTCGTGTGGCGCAAGTTACTTGACACTTATCAGCCCAAGCCTGGATATTGTCCAGGTCTTGCTGCATTTCTACACAGACTGCTTCAGTATCTGAGGAGTCGTGAATGGTGCTGAACATTGTGCAATCATCAGCGAACATTCCCACTTCTGACCTTATGATTGAAGGAAGGTCATTGATGAAGCAGCTGAACATGGTTGGGCCGAGGACACTACCCTGAGGAACTGCTGCAGTGATGTCCTGGAGCTGAGAAGATTGACCTCCAACAACCACAACCATCTTCCTTTGTACTAGGTGTGACTACTGCCGGCAGAGGGTTTTCCTCCTGAGTCCCATTGACCTCAGCCTTGCTAGAGCTGCCTGTTTCTTAACTCACAACAAGTCCCATTCCCCGATGGCTGACCGACATCAGCTCACAGTCAAGCAATGTCTTGATTTTAAAATTCACATTCCTGTTTTCCAATCCCTCCGTTGCCTCACCCCTCACTATCTCTGTAATCTCCTCCAGCCCCACAAACCTCTGAGATATCTCTGCTCCTCTAATTCTGGCCTCTTGTGCATCCCTGATTTTAATTACTCCACCATTGTGGCCACACCTTCAGTTGCCTCGGCCCAAAGCTCTGGAATACCCGCCCTACACAGCTCCATCTCTCCACCTCTCCACCTCGCTTTTATCCTTTAAGACATTCCTTTAAAACCTCACTCTCTGAACAAGCTTGGTCACCTAACCTACTATCTTCCTTTGTGGTTTGGTGTTAGACTTTGTTTCATAATGCTGCTGTGAAATACCCTGGGATCAGTTCTTGTTGAAGTTTGCCAGACATGATTGGCATTAGCATATCTGTGCTACTTGAAATTTATTCTGCTATGTTTTTCCAAGCAACGAATATTTCTGTCCTGGGTTTTGAAATTTCCCCTCCACTGACTTCAGTTTGACTGGACAGTACATCGTTTACTCCATCTCTCCTTTTTGTAAACCGGGTTTAACATTAACAACACTCCAGTCCTCTGTCAGCACTCCCATATCCAAAGAGAGTTGAAAGGTCATGCCCAGTTGTCTGCTCTTTCCACCATTCCTTCTCTCACCAACCCTCATACATTCCATCCAGATCGGGTAAATGGTCTAGTTTATTGTGGTACCAAAAGTGTTTGATTGAAAGATGGTAACAGAACCTGTTTGTTCAGTGACTGTAAGTAATGTCAGTCTCCATGAACCCTAATTGTGTCACTGGAGGGTTTCGCTCTTCAATTAATAAGGGGCTCCTTTCCTTGTGTTATCACATAGTGTCAGCGGGAGCATCATCTTCGGCACTAACAGGGATCAGCGGCTCCAGAGAGAGGGAGAGCATAGATCAGAATCTGAGAACAATAAATTGGAATGTTGCAACAATGGGTCAGAATCTGAGAACAATAGATTAGAATGTTACAACAATGGGTCAGAATCTGAGAACAATAGATTGGAATGTCACAACAATGGGTCAGAATCTGAGAACAATAGATTGGAATGTTACAACAATGGGTCAGAATCTGAGAACAATAGATTGGAATGTCACAACAATGGGTCAGAATCTGAGAACAATAGATTGGAATGTTACAGCAATGGGTCAGAATCTGAGAACAATAGATTGGAATGTCACAACAATGGGTCAGAATCTGAGAACAATAGATTGGAATGTCACAACAATAGGTCAGAATCTGAGAACAATCGATCGGATTGTGACAACAATGGGCAGGAGTTTCATCTGGGAGTTTGACTTTCTTTCTGCAAATTATGATCAGTTCTCATTAAACAGTCGGATCGAGTACGCACTGAAGATAATGAAATACATTTACTATCCCATCCTCGCTATTATAGGTTTCCCTGGTAAGTCGTTCTATCTAACTTTTAATTCAATAAACCATGTTTAACTGCAATACCATTGCTGACATTTACTCTGCCCACCTAGCTGCTTCCTTTATTCCTGGAAAATCCCTATCTCCAGATATTAGGTCTTATAAACCATTGTTATTAGATGGTAGAGTGTATTAGAGTTCTTGTAATTTACTCTATGATATTTGCTGCTGTTGCTGCCCCTGGTAAGTCTGTATTTCCCGCTGTGAGATCTGCAAAATCTGTTTCACTGAAATAATGTTCTTGCAATTTTAATTTTGGGACGAATGGAGCTCGTGTGATCGGTCACCATAAGGACGTCCGTCCCCTTTCCACGAACCATATACTCCTCCCAGGCCAATATCTGAGGCTGAACCAGACAGTTTGCAACCTATGCATTCGAATTAAACATGAGCTCAGTTCATCTCCATGATCTCTCCATCACCAACCTTGTCTACTACCACCTCTGTACTGTCAACCGTCTCCACCTTTGCCTCAGCCCATCTACTGCATAAAAACTCATGCCTACCTTTGTTAAATCCACAGTGGACTATTTCAATTCTTTCCTGGTCACCCTCCCAGTTATAAACCTCCAGAAACCACAGCCCATCCAGAAATCTGCTGCCTGTATCCTAACTCACACCGAATCCCGATCACCCATCACCCCTGTGTTCACTGATCTACATTGGCTTCCGGTCTGGCAGCATCTTCATTTTAATATTCTCATTATTGTGTTTGAATCCCTCCATGGCTTCACCACTCCAATTAGTCCCATTCCCCTACACATTCCCACATTCTGGCAAATCGTTTGCCTGTAAGCCTTTTTTTCAAATCCCCTTTAAAAATAACTGTTTGAAAAGGCACTGTTTGAACATTCGGACTCGCCCTTTCTGGACAGAGATGAGGAGATTTTTTTCCCCCTCAGAGGGTTCTGCAACTTTGGAACTCTCTGCCTCTGAAGGTGTTGGAGATGGGGTCGTTGAATATTTTTAAGGCGGAGGGAGATAGTTTCTTGTTAGGCAAGAGAATCCAAGTTTATCGGGGGTAGATGAGAGTGTGGAATTCGAAACACAAACAGATGAGCCATGATCTTATTAATGGTGGAGCAGGCTCGATGGACTGAATGGCCTACTTCTGCTGCTAATTCGTATGGTCGTTCTCTCTGCATCTACGCCCAGAAATGATTTTCAGTTCTACAGCGCCACTGGGCCCAACGCCATCGAGGCTTGGATCCATAAAATGGCATGAGATGAGCTTCCGATCACTTCCAGTGCTCCATGCTGGACAGGGCTCTAGTCCAGGTTCACCAAACATGTGCTGTTAATGTGAGCAGAGGTTTGAAGAGACATCATTCAGCCATTCCAGCAACTTTGATGTACGTCTTTGAAACTTGGTCTGTGCATGTCCACTGACCGCCTGTGTTAGTCACTCTCAGCTGTACATACATTCAGCAGCACGAGGAACCCCCTCTAGTGTTATTTAAAAGGACCAGGCATGCAACTTACAGGTGAGGGGCCTTTGACTTTCTTCTTCTATTGTAAAGTTAGTGGAGGTGCTGTGCATGGTTTTCTGGAAGTTGTGTTGTGAGCTGCTGCAGACATTCAGGGAGGACAGAGGATTAGGTGACCCAACTCTGGACGAGGTATGGGGACTGTAGGTACACTGTCTCTGGAGATGCTTATCTCTTTGTGTTGGGAATTCCTGGACGGAGTAAATCTTATAATCCGTGCTGTGCGGGGAGACTCTATGCCCGTTCTCAAACAAGTGATCTCCACTCTTCAGTAACAGGATGACAGCCACCCTGTGCCACGTGAGCGGCATCTCCCCAATCGCCAGACTTTCCCCCAAGATCCGCGTGTAATCGCCACCCAGGGCGTCCCAGCATAACCTGAGAAACTCCACAGTCAGCCGGACAAGCCCAGGGATTTGCCTCGAGAACAGGGAGAGGGCACCAGTCAGCTCCAGCAACGTGAGCAGAGCCTCCAATCCTTTAGCATCCTCTGGGCTGACCTTCAGCAGGTCCTTCCACAAAACACTGCACACGTCCTCGCTGGACAGATGCGGAGAGAACAACGTGCTGCAATAGGTGAGGACCAAGAGGCCCATTGCCTCCAGATCCATGACAGCGGAGCTGCTGACGGACCCCCAGCCATTTGTCCAGCGAGTAGGAGAAGGGTGATGCGTGGTCCAAATCTTCCAGGATCTGGATCCGCGAGCTCACGTATGAGCCTCGGGACCTTACAAGTGCAGGTCCCTCAGTGAGTTCTTCTCTTTGTACGCCTGTCACAGGGCCGGGACAGCGACAGCATGACGGATGTGGGACCAAGTTGTGGGAACTGATCCGTTCCCTCAACTTTTCCACCGATGGTTGGCCACGCTGGAGACCAGAGTGATCCCCCACTTCGAGGGTACAGTTAAAAACCACCCCCCACAAGAATGCTATACTCACCACTATCGATACAGCTCAAGAGAGTGGACACTTCTTCAAGGAAGCACGCTTGTTCACTAAGTGGAGCAGCACGCTACCCAGGCAAATGGCGAGGTGGTGCAAGTGGCCCGGCACAAGCTCCTTTACCCCCCAAGATCTCCAACTTAAAAGTTGGGGCCAACAAGATAGTCACCACATTAGAAATCTGGGTAAGATGAGTCACGTAGACCCCACCCTGCCACTCCAGGAGCCAGCTGGATTCGTATCCCGGCACGGTGTGTGTTTCCTGTGGATTGAGAGATTGTCTAATCTGTGGTGAGACCCCCTGCTGCCGTTGATGTTGAGGCTGGCGATGGTTATCTTCATGTCAAAAGTCCTTAGAAACCCGTCACCAACATCGGACTGTGAGGAGCAAACGGAAGTGCACCTCGCCTTCCACTCCTCCAGCAACCCATCGAGGGACACTATAAACCAGCGCCTCTCAACCAGTTTCACTCCCGTGCCCTTCCCCGCTTTCTTGAAGGCGATATGGGCCGACCGGATGATCAGCTCCAGATTCGACCAACAGCCGAGCGCCAGCTGAACTTTATTGTGGCAACCCCTGCATGCCGTGAGGAATTCGCGGAGTTCCACCGTGGGGATGAGAGGAGACTCGGTGGGAGGTAAGCGGGACTCCACTACCGCACTGGTGATGGAATAAAGGTCGTCCTCCGTGCCCCACATCGAGTCCCCATCCTCCTCTGGGTCGTCGCTGCCATTGGCAGACACACACCCCACACACTGTTGGGTGGATGTCCCGGCTGTGCCAGCTAGTCCTGCCTCCATCATGATCCCAACCCCAGGATCGATGGTGGGGCAGTCCTCTTTGGCTTCTACTGTGCAACTGAAGCCTGTGGATACCTGCATACATCCTGGTTTGGAGTGGACTTTGGCTGGGAGGGCTGACCCTTTGGAGCCTCGCCTTCACCTCCACTCAGGGTACCCGACCCAGTGGCAGAATGGGATGCTTCTCCAGGAGTGTCCTCAGGCTCCCTCACCACAAGCAGGGCTCCACGTTCTCCTGCAGGAGGGGCTGCATGTACTGAAGGATAGGGATCTCCTACCCAGACTTTACAGCCTTGATGGTGCTGGTGGGTGGAGGACCCTGGGGACCTGAACCAGGAGACACTCCCCTCCAGCAGATGGGCCCTGTACCTCAGGGCCCTGTGTTACCTCTGTAGAGGGGTGAATTCTCCTCTTTTTTCCCACTTGGGCGTGAAGGCTCAGAGACCTCCATGTCATCAGAGGCCTCCAGATCTGCACCCTCCTTTTGTTTGGATACCCTGGGTCTGAGCCCAGCACTGAGGCAGGTGGGTTCCCCAAAATCGGGAGCTGGACTAAGCTCAGGGTCAGGTTCTGCCACTGTGTCCAGGGGACGCACCTCTCTGCGTTTATTTTTCCTTCACATCGTCCTTCCATTCAGACGGGCGCCCCATTCCCCACCGGGGTCGTGAAAACCACAGCCTCCAGGACCGACTGAGCAGTGTCTGTTGGAGGCGTAGGGGGAGTGGGAGGAGATACAGCAGCACCACCCTGGGCCGCTGAGGTGGCGCTGGAGACGGGGAGGTTGGGGCAGTTCTTACGAACGTGACACACCCCCTTGCAGGCACAGCACCCTGTCCGAGTCCAGAAGATGCACTAGGCCGCCCCCAGAACTCCCCATTGAAGTGGCCTTCCATGACATCCTCCCGTGCCAGCTGCATGAATAGCTAGCAGCGGAAGGAGTAAACCTGTCGGTGGCTGTTTTCCCAAAGGCTGAGCGGGACTGGGGTGATTCCTGACCTCTTCTTCCCCAGACGGTGCAAGCGGGGTCGGGGGAAGTCATTGGGAATAAAGGGCGGGACGTTTGAAAGTATCGCATGCTGTACAGTGACCCCCAGAGAGTCCACTGCCAGGAATGCCCCGCCCACAGTGATCCCCCTGCTCGGTGCCAGGACCACTGTCCGCTTCATCTTCAGGAAGAACACTGCCTTTCCGTACATCTTTGAGGCTGTGACAATGGACGAGGGGCCGACAACCTCGGCTATTGCCTTAACGCATGCCTGAGCAGTCATGGCTGGGTGGTTGTAACTCTTCACCCCATGTTTTGAGGTCAAGATTTAAAAGGGTGATGGGGATACAGGAGTGGCTGCAGCTGCTGCAGCATAGGAAGTCCCGCCACAGGAGAGGACTGTGAAGCCATGGGGTGGAAGGTACACCCACCGATGAATAAAAATATTTTGAGACAAAGGAGGGGGAAAATAGAATAACAACAACAAATAGAAATACAGATACTTTGCTGGGCTTTGTCCTAAGGAAGAGAGGCTGACGGAGAGAAAGGTTAGGAGGAAGCAATCTCTTTGTCGGTGTTTCTTTAAGGCAGTCCTTTCGCTGGTCTTCCAGTTGGTGATGGGGTTGCGGGTGGGGGGAGGGGAGGGGGATCGGGAGGGGGAACGATGTCTTCAGCTGGGACAGCTGTAAGCTCCCCAGGCACACTTTACATCCGGTGTTGAGGGAAAAGAGAAAGTCCCTTCACTTGGGCAGCTCCAGCTAGCGCAGGCTAGATTGTTGGGGTGGGAAGGAAGCTCCTCTCTGATGCTGTTAAACAAAGGATCTCCCTGTTCAAACAAAGATGCCCCACCCAAGATCATCAGGTCTCTCCCCACAACAATCAATGAAAGGGCTTCAACTAAAACCAAACTCACAACAGCTGTCAGTTCTTTTCGTCTCCTGTTTTCCTCTTTTGGAATATGGCTAGATAGAAAATTCTTCCTCTCTGTCTCTATTGCTCTCTCCCTACAGCGGTCACACAGCCTCCAAATTCGAGCCTCCAACTCCCAGTCCACAATTCGCAGTCAGCTGAGTATCATTGTGCACCCAGCAGTCAGTAGTCCAATTAGTCAGCAGCCAAATCCAGTGTTGTACCTGTCCTGGGTGTGTTTTAAGTGGAAAGTGCAGAGGGAGATTTACTCTGTATCTAATCACGTGCTGTATCTGTCCTGGGAGTGTTTGATGTGTACACTGCAGAGAGAGATTTGCTCTGTATCTAATCACGTGCTGTACCTGTCCTTGGAATGTTTGATGTGTACAGTGTAGAGAGAGATTTACTCTGTATCTAATCACGTGATGTACCTGTCCTGGGAGTGTTTGATGTGCACAGTGTAGAGAGAGATTTACTCTGTATCTAATCACGTGCTGTATCTGTCCTGGGAGTGTTTGATGTGTACACTGCAGAGAGAGATGTACTCTGTATCTAATCACGTGCTGTACCTGTCCTGGGAGTGTTTGATGTGTACAGTGTAGAGAGAGATTTACTCTGTATATAATCACGTGCTGTACCTGTACTGGGAGTGTTTTATGTGTACAGTGTAGAGAGAGATTTACTCTGTATCTAATCACGTGCTGTACCTGTCCTGGGAGTGTTTTATGTGTACAGTGTAGAGAGAGATTTACTCTGTATCTAATCACGTGCTGTACCTGTCCTTGGAGTGTTTGATGTGTACAGTGCAGAGAGAGATTTACTCTGTATCTAATCACGTGCTGTACCTGTCCTTGGAGTGTTTGATGTGTACACTGCAGAGAGAGATTTACTCTGTATCTAATCACGTGCTGTACCTGTACTGGGAGTGTTTGATGTGTACACTGCAGAGAGAGATTTACTCTGTATCTAATCACGTGCTGTACCTGTACTGGGAGTGTTTTATGTGTACAGTGTAGAGAGAGATTTACTCTGTATCTAATCACGTGCTGTACCTGTCCTGGGAGTGTTTGATGTGCACAGTGTAGAGAGAGATTTACTCTGCATCTAATCACGTTTTTTTTTTTTTCTTTTTTCTTTTTTCTTTTTTTAAGCGTACCGGCGGACACTGCATGCAATGGCCCAATCCCAGTTTTTTTTTTTTTACTCTGTATCTAACCTCCGTTTTATTTATTTTTTTAAGGTGACCTTTATACCCCAGGCCCCTTTTATATATTTATTATGTCGAGGGGGCCTTTATTCCTCAGGCCCCCATTATATACACACTTATATTTTTAAAATAACTTTATTAAAAACAGATAAATAAACAAAAAACTCAAATTAAAATGCCATTCTCGGCTTCGACAATGCACTCCAGTCCGTGCGGTGCCCACCGGTCGTGGAAGGCCTCAAGCGTACCAGCGGACACCGCATGCTCCTATTCCAGGGACACCCGGGCGCGAACGTAACCGCGGAAGAGGGGCAGGCAATCGGGGAGGACGGACCCCCGACGGCCTGCAACCTGGACCTGTGAATTGCCACCTTGGCCAGGCCCAGGAGCAGACCGACGAGAAGATCCTCATCCCGGCCCAAGCCCCTCCGCACCGGGTGCCCAAAGATCAGGAGCGTGGGACTGAAGTGCAGCCAGAATTTGAGGAGCAGCCCCTTCAGATACTCAAATAGGGGCTGCAACCTCGCACACTCCGTATAAATGTGGAACACGGACTCGTCCAGGCCGCAGAAAGTACAGGTGGCCTGGGAGTCCGTGAACCTACTTAAAAGCCTATTACACGGGACTGCTCTGTGCAGCACCCTCCACCCCAGGTCCCCGATGTAAAGGGGGAAGACTCCCGCGTAGAGAGACCTCCATCGGGGTTTCCCCTCGCCGCCAGATGGCAACGCGGACCGCCAGGGCGTGTAGGGCCGGCTGACGAGGGCGAGGAAGTGGAGAGTGCGCAGGAGCAGCCCGTACAGGCAACCCCTCCGCGCCGATTGGAATGGCACGGAGGGCATTTCCGAGAGGCGGCTCGGGTTGTGTGGGACCGGCTCCCGAGGAGGGTTTCGGGGCCTGGGTCCGGTGAGCAGTTCCGGCCGAGCGGGGGTCAGCTTCCTCGCCACCCGCAGTGAGGGGCGTCCCGGGGGTTTCGGCTACTCCTCCGCCCGCCGGACCGTCCCCGGAGTCGGCCGCCCTGACAGCCGAGGTGCTCACCTCCGCCGGCGGGGGAGCGCCCTGACTGGAGGCGACCATGTTCCAGACTCGGAAAAGATCCCGGTAAAAGACAGGCAACTCCCTCAGAGAGGCGCGGCTAACGGACTCCACCGGGAGCTGCGTGTCGTCTTGAAGGCAGTGACACTGGCGGAAAAAATACATCGCCAGCGCACACCATCTGGGAGGACGCTCGACGTACAGGTATCTCTGCAGGGTCCGAAGGCGGAGAGTCGCAGCCTGGGTGCGGAGGCACACCAGCGACTGACCGCCCTCCTCGATCGGGAGACTCAGGACCGCGGCAGAGACCCAGTGTTTCCTCTTGCCCCAGAAGAAATCGACGAGTTTCTTCTGGATCTTGGTGGCAAATACAGGGGGCGGGGCCAAAGTGACCAACCGGTACCACAACATGGAGGCCACCAGTTGGTTTATGACCAAGGCTCGGTCCCTGTAAGAAAGCACTCGGAGCAGTCCTGTCCAGCGCCCCAGCCGAGTGGTGACTTTCGCTTCCAACTCCTGCCAGTTTGCCGGCCAGGCTTCCTCAGCGGGGCGAAGGTGGACTCCCAGATAGAGAAGGTGCGTGGTGCTCCACGCAAAAGGGGTCATCACCTCCGGCAGGGAGTCCACCCGCCACTGACCATCCAGGAGTCCGGAACATTTCTCCCAATTGATCCTCGCGGAGGACGCGGCAGAAAAGGTCTGCTGGCAGTCGCGCATCCTCCGCAAGTCAACGGGATCTATGATTGCGAGGAGCACGTCGTCGGCGTAAGCCGAGAGGATGACCCGCATGGCCGGCTCGCGCAGAGCCAATCCCGTCAACCTCCTGCGAAGCAGGCACAGGAAGGGCTCCACGCAGATGGTATACAATTGGCCGGACATGGGGCACCCCTGACGCACTCCTCTCCCAAATCGAAGGGGCGCCGTCAAGGACCCGTTAACTTTGACTAGACACTCTGCGGCGGCGTATAAAAGTCGGACCCGGGCCACGAAATACGGCCCGAGTCCGAAAGCGCGCAGAGTCCCGAAAAGGTAATCGTGATCCACCCTGTCGAACGCCTTCTCCTGATCGAGGGAGAGAAAGGCGACCGACTGACCAGTCCTCTGGGAAAGATGGATCAGGTCCCGGACCAGGTGGATGTTGTCCTGGATGGACCGGCCCGGGACAGTGTAGGACTGGTCGGGGTGGATCATGTGGGCCAGCACGGAGCACAGGCGGGTAGACATAGCCCGGGCAAAGATCTTATAATCCGTGCTGAGGAGGGAGACCGGACGCCAGTTTTTAAGCAGGCGGAGATCGCCCCTCTTCGGCAGCAGGACGATGACTGCCCTGTGCCACTTGAGGGGCATCTCCCCGGTCGCCAGGCTTTCCCCCAGGACCCACGCGTAATCGTCCCCCAGGACGTCCCAGAACGCCCTGAGGAACTCCACGGTCAACCCATCCAGCCCTGAGGATTTGCCCCTCGAGAGATGGTGGAGGGCGCCGGTCCGCTCCGCCAACGTGAGCGGAGCCTCCAATCCTTCAGCGCCCTCCGGGCTGACCTGCAGCAGGTCCTCCCACAAAACTCTGCGTGCATCCTCGCTGGACGGATCCGGAGAGAACAACGCACTGTAATAAGTCCGGACCAGGAGGCCCATTCCCTCCGTATCCGTGATGGAGGATCCGTCGTCGTCCAGCAGCTCGACGAGCTGCTTACGGACCCCCCGCCATTTTTCCAGCGAGTAGAAGAAGGGTGAGGCGCGGTCCAAATCTTCCAGGATCTGGATCCACATCCTCACGTACGCACCTCGGGTCCCTATGAGCTGCAGGTCCCTCAGCGCGCCCTTCTTCTCTTTGTACACCTGCCACAGGGCCGGGTCCACGACGGCATGACCGAAGCGGGACTCCAAGTCGAGCACCTCCCTCTCAATGCGCCCGATCTCGGCTTCCCGCCTCTTGGTCGATCACTTCGCGTACTCCTGACAGAAGACACGGATGTGAGTCTTGCCCACATCCAACTACAGCCTCAAGGAGGGGAAGCCCCCCTGCTTCCTTCTTCAGTAGGCCCAGAATCGACAGAACGAGTCCCGAAATCGCTCGTCCTCCAGCAGCCGGTTGTTAAAGTGCCAGTACGCAGACCCCGCCCGCGTGCGGTGCGGAGTGATCTCCGCCCACACCAGATGGTGGTCCGAGCACGGCACCAGCCACATGGAGGCCGCCGAGACGTGGAAGGCATAAGCCTGTGCAATGTAGAGGCGATCGATTCGCGACCCCCCTCCTCCAGACCTCCACGTGAAGGTGCTGGAGTCGGGAATGGAGATTCCGCCAGATGTCCACCAAGTTAAGGGAGCTGATCAGTCCCCTCAACTTCTCCACCGACTCCTGGCCGTGCTGGGGACCGGAGCGATCCCCCACCTCGAGGGTGCAGTTAAAATCCCCCCGCGAGGATGATGCACTCGCCGCTATCGATGGAGCTCAAGAGAACGGATACTTCTTCAAAGAAGCGCGCTTGCAACGCGCCAGGTTTTGGGTGCGTACACGTTCACAAAGTGGAGCGGCACGCTACCCAGGCGAGGTGGAGCAAGCGGCCCGGCACTAGTTCCTTGATCCCCAAGATCTCCGGCTGAAAAGACGGGTCAGCAAGATCGCCACACCACTAGAAATAGGGGTGAGGTGACTCATGTAGACCCCACCCTGCCACTCAAGGAGCCAGGTGGCTTCATCTCCCGGAACGGTGTGGGTTTCCTGCAGAAAGCTCACCGCGTATCTCCCTTCACTGAGGACTGAGACATTGTGAAATCTGTGGTGAGCCCCTCTGCTGCCATTGATGTTGAGGCTGGCTATGGTTATCTTCATGTCAAAGGTACTTAAAATCCGTCACCAACAGCTCACTGTGAGAAGGGAGTGGAAGTGCACCTGGCCTTCCACTCCCCCAGCAACCCATTGAAGAACACATTTAAACGGCGCCTCTCAACCAGTTTCACGCCCGCGCGCTTGCCCGTTATCTTCAGGACAGCACAGAAGGACTGGATGATCAGCGCCAGATTCGACCAGCGGTCGAGGGCCAGCTGAACTTTATTGCGGCAGCCCCTGCAAACCGCGAGGAAATCCCAGAGTTCCGTCGTGGGGATGAGAGGAGATTCGGTGGGAGGTACGAGGGACTCCACCACATCACTGGCGATGGAATCAAGGTCATCCTCCGCGCCCCACACCGAATACCCATCCTCCTCCGGGTTGTCACAGCCAGCGGCCGACACGCCCACCGCACACTATGCGGCGAACGTCCCGGCCGCGCCAGCTGGTCCCACCTCCGTCACGATCCTACCCCCAGGATCGATGGCAGAGGAGTCCTCTCTGGGTTCTATTGTGAAACTGGAGCCTGCAGGCACCAGCGTTTCAGGACCCCCCTCCACCTCCGTCCCCAGAACAATGAGTGGTCCAGGGGAGACAGAAGTTCCCGACTCCGGAAAACCAGCCAGAGCCGAGACTGGAGGCGGAGAGAGGAGGCCATCTCCCGCTTCGCCAGCACCCACAGGCCCAGCAGATGGGGCAGCATTCTCGGTTATAACCGTGTCGGGTGTCTCTTGGTTGGTGGTGGATTCCGGCTGGGAGGGCCGACCCTCTGGGGCCTCGCCCTCCCCTTCACTCAGGGCATCCGACCCAGTAGCATTGGCAGAATGGGCGGAGTCCCCAGGCTCCCCCACCACAAGCAGGGCCCCACTTACACCTTCAGGAGGGGCCTCATGTCCCGCGGCCTTCCCCTCCCCTCCATCCTGAGGAATAGGGAGCTCCTGCCCGGACTTTGTAGCCTTGGTGGTGGCGGTAAGGGAAACCTGTGGACCCGAGACAGGAGACAGCTCCCCTCCAACAGATGGGCCCTGCGCCTCAGGGCCCCTTGTTACCTCTGTGCAGTGGTGCCTTCTCCTCTTTTTCCCAGTTGTGTGCGGAGGCTCAGAGACCTCCATATCATCCACACTCTCCTTTTTTTATTCACACTGGGCCTGCGCCCAGCCCTGGGGCAAGTTGACTTCCCGAGATCGGGCTTTGTGCTGAGCTCAGACTCGGGTAGTGTCACGGTGTCCAGGGGACGCGCCTCTCGATGTTTATTTCTCCTCCGCGCCTTCCTTCCACTTGGACGGTCACTCCCCTCCCTGCCGGAGGCCATGAAAACCACAGCCTCCGGTACCGACTGAATGGTATCTGGTGGTGGTGTAGGGGGGGGGGGGTGGGAGGAGGTGCAGCGTCGCCACCCTGGGCCGCCGAGTTGGAGTTGGCAGCCGGGAGTTTGGGGCAGTTCTTACGAACATGCCCCACCTCCTTACAGACATGGCACCGCACCCCGTCCAAGGTCCAGAAGACGCGATAGGCCATCCCCTGGAATTCTACATTCAAGTGGCACTCTGTCACCTCCTCCCGCGCCAGCTGCATGACTAACTGGCGGCGGAAGGAGTACACGTGTCGGAGGCTGCTCTCCCGAAGACCGAGCGGGACTGGGGTGAGCCCCGTCTTTACCTCCCCCAGATGGTGCAGGTGGGGAAGGAGGAGCTAACCAGGGATGAAGGGTGGGACATTGGATAAAATGAGCCTTTGCGCAGCGGCCTCCAGGGGGTCCACTGGCAGAAAGGTCCCGCCCATGGTGAGCCCCTTGCTCAGAGCCAGGGACACCGCCCACTCGGTCTTCAGGAATAACACTGCCTTCCCGTATATTTTAGAGGCTGCAACAATGGCCGAAGGGCCGACAACCTCGTCCATTGCTTTCACGCATGCCTCTATAGTCATGTTCGGGTGGATGTAGCTCTTGACCCCATGCTTAGATGTTAATAAAGCAAACCGTGACGGGGCAACAAGTGCAGCTGCAGCAGCTGCAGCAGCATCTGTACGGGAAGGCCCCGCCACCGGCGAAGGAGGTCTTGCCATGGGGTCTAAGAGCCACGTCCACCCCCAAGAAACAAAACAAATTTACAGAATTTAAAAAAAAAAGCTAACTTTAAACAAAGTGGAGTGGGAGTAGAGGAGGATGGGGTAGGATGGTAAAGGAAAAGGGGAGGATAAGTGACTGAGGCGACTGAGTGGAGGAAGGGAGAGAAAGGCTGAAAAGGATGTTTGATCCAACTGCCAGTTGGAGCACCTTTATCAAAATTAGTCCAAAACTGTCTGTTGTCTTCCAGTTGGGGGAGGCTTCTTCGCCCGGGACGGCTGGAGCCGCCCGGTACTCTCCTCTTCTGATTTTAGCAAGACATTCTTCACCCGGGCAACACCGGTTGTCCCGAGCAGGCAGTTGGGGTGGTGAGGGAGCTCCCTGTGTGCAAGCACCAATACAAATACAGGGGCCCCTACTGGATTTGGCTGCCCCACCCCTGAGTCTTCAGGCCTCTTCTCCCTCCCCCAAACAGTTCAAACTTAAGAGTCTTTCAGGTGCCCTGACACACACCTCTCCAAATCAATTGCAGCCTTCCTTGATAGTTTCTCTCCACTCTGTATTCACCTTTCTCCAGTCTCCTATCTCCAGTTGCTGCAGTCTCCACTCCCCACTCTGCAGTTGCTGCAGCACAGGTGCAGCTGCTCCCCCTGATTGCTGGCAGGAAGTGCTCCAAATTGACCAGCCAATCCCCGTGCTGTATCTGTCCTGGGAGTGTTTGATGGGGACAGTGCAGAGCGAGCTTGACTCTATATCTTCCTCACACTGTACCTGTCCTGGGAGCAGATTAAACTAATATGATTAATATTCTGCATGTGTGGCATTCCTGAACATTAATCCCTGTGACAGTGTCTGTGCTGTTCTGTCCTTATATTTTAAAACTCTTTCAGTTGCTGTCTATCTCTGGAGTTTGTGTTCCTCAAGTTGTTGCCTCATTGGCTATTGCTGAGTGTTGTTATTGAACTATGGGAGCAGTCACTGCCGGTCGCCATAATGACCTCGCTCAACTGACCCTCTCCACCCAGTCCATCCCACTCCACAGCCAGTGTCTGTGGCTGAACCAACTTGTGCACAACCTAGGCTTCCTATAGAACTCTGAGCCGAGCTGCCAGTTCCATCAGCCAGACCACTTACTTTCACCTCCATATCATTGCCTGTCTCTGTTTCTGCCTTGGTTAATCTGCTGCTGAATCCCTCTTCCATTCCTTTGTTAGCTCCAGATGCAACTATTCCAATCTTCTCATCACTTACATCCTCCCTTCCCTCCTTATAAACTTGAGCCCATCGAAAGCTCTGTTGTATGTATCCTAATTCACACTAAATCCCATTCATCCATCATGCCTGCACTTGCTGTTCTACATTGGCTCCTGGTCTGGTAACTCTGTCCTCCTGAAGTCTCTGACTATCCACCTCACAATTTACATTTCCCAGCTCCACAGCATCTGCAAACGTTGAAATTATGCCATTTATATATACGTCTGTGCCATTAATATGTGACAAAAGGAGGAGTGATCCTAATACTGATCAAAGGGAAACACTGTACCTGTCCTGGGAGTGTATAATGGGTACAGTGTAGAGGGAGTGTAAACGGGCGGCACAGTGGTTAGCACCGCAGCCTCACAGCTCCAGCGACCCTGGTTCAATTCTGGGTACTGCCTGTGTGGAGTTTGCAAGTTCTCCCTGTATCTGCGTGGATTTCCTCCGGGTGCTCAGGTTTCCTCCCACATGCCAAAGACTTGCAGGTTGATAGGATCATTGAACATTATAAATTGCCCCTAGTTTAGGTAGGCAAATATAGGGACAGGTGGGGATGTGGTAGGAATATGGGATTAGTGTAGGATTAGTAAAAAATGGGTGGTTGATGGTCGGCACAGACTCGGTGGGCCGAAGGGCCTGTTTCAGTGCTGTATCTCTAAACTAAACTAAACTAAAACTAAACTACTGTGTACTCCCAACCAGTTTCAACAACAACTATTCACAACTTCTCTCTGCTTTCTGTTTCTTAGCCAGTGTCATATCCACACTGTCCCTGCCCCTTTAATCCATGGGCTGTAGTTTTCCTGACAAATCCATTAGATAGCACTTGATCAGATGACATTTGAAAGTCCATATAAATAACATCAGCCATGCTGCCTTCAACAAGCCGCTCCATGACGTCATTGAAGAACTCGATCAAGTTTGTCAGACATGATTGGCATTAACATATCCAGGATGCTTGTCATTTAGAAACTCCTGTTTCTCCAAGGCAAAAAGGATTTGTCCCAGATTACAGTCTGTAATAGTTTCCCCAAATTTACATCAATGTTATTCTGCTGGAACTGTGATTCCAGAGTTTATCCATTTATCTTGTTTTAAACAGGATGATACATTGAGGAATCTGTAGTAATCTATCACCACTGCCATCTCCTAGGAGCATTGTAAGATTCTGGCCATTTCCTCTGCTATTTCAACCATTCTTTCCATCAGCAGCCCTCATACATCCACCTGGAAAGCGTAAATGTTATTCATTATCATGGTACCAACTGTGTTGGATTGATATGTGTTAACTGAACCTGTTTGTTCAGTGACTGTAATTAATGCCAGTCTCCATGAACCCTAATTGTGTCACTGGAGGGTTTCCATCTTCTATTAATAAGCGGATCCTCTCAATGTGTTATCCCATAGTGTCAGTGGGAACATCATCGCCGGCACTAACAGGGATCAGCGGCTCCAGAAAGAGGGACAGATCAGAATCTGAGAACAATAGATTGGAATGTTACAATGACTCAGAATATGAGAACAATAGATTGGAATGTTACAACAATAGACAGGAGTTTATCCTATTGGTTTGATAGTCTTACTGCAGATGATGATTGGATACCATTAGCATGGCGAATTTATGATGCACTTCGGATGATTCAATACATTTATTATCCCATCCTAGCTATTGTTGGTGTCCCTGGTAAGTCTTTCTGTCCAGCTATTAATTCTATAAAACATGTTTAACTGCGTTACTGTCCTTGTTATTTCAGCACTGGGGAGATTGAAGCCATAGTTTTCAATCCACAATGCAAACTCTATTCTCTACTTCATGAATCCACCAATATATGAGGCTGACACAAACTGTTCACTTCCTCGCTGATTGATTTGACCCTAAGCTGAGTTCCAATACTGCATCCTGTCCATCACCATTCCTGTCTACTGCCACCTCCGTAATATCATCCCCTGTCTCAGACCATATGCTCCTTAAACCACTATGTGTCGCTTTGTTAAAACCAGACTCGACTGTCCTAATGTTAAGCGACAAATCTCCCAGTTACAAACCTTCATGAACCACAGCCATTGAAATCTTTTCTGCTTGTACCCTAACTCACACCAAATTCCAATCACCCATTAACCCTGTGCTCACAGATATACAATGGTTCCTGGTCCAGTCGCACCACAATTCTATTCTTCTTATTCTTGTGTTCAGAATCCTCTATGACCTCACCCCTCCAATTAGTCCCATTCACCAGTCAGTTTGCCATATTCCTGCAAATTGTTTCCCTTGCAATATTGATACAATTCAATTTTAAAAGTGAATTTCCTCCCTCTATATATCTCTGTGGCTGTAATTTTGGACTCTTTAGAGCCACTGGTGCTGAAGCTATGGCTCCTAGAACCCTTAAAAAGGTAGGATGCGCTACCGGTCACTCGTGGCTTCTCTCCAGTGGTGTTTCATGCTGAGCAGGGCATTCCGAAAGCATTGACACACGTATTTGAAACTTGGTCTGTACATGTCCACTGACCGCCTCTGTTAGTCACTCTCAGCTGAACATACAGTCAGCAGCACGAAGAACACTCTCTAGTGTTAGTTAAAAGGACCAGGCATCCAACTTACAGTTGAGGGGCGTTTGACTTACTTCTGCTATTGTAAAGTTAGTGGAGGTGCTGTGGATGGTTTTCTGGAAATTGTGTTGTGAGCTGCTGCAGACATTCAGGGAGGACAGAGGATTTGGTGACCCAACTCTGGACGGGGTATGGGGACTGTAGTTACAGTGTCTCTGGGTCTGTAGCATGACCAACAAATGAAGCAGAGTCTGCAGAGAGCGGAGCTGTGGAAACAGGGAGGAGGAGTGTGCTCTGCCCTACCCAGCCCGGGTTTTCTACCAACACCTAACCCAGGAGCAGTGTGTGATGTGACTCTGATTCAATAAGGAGATGGTCACAGAGCTGTATCACCTCCTGCAACACGACCTTGAGCCTGACACCAGGGTGAGGACGGAGCTGTCAGTGGCTGTTAAGGTCACAGTTTCATTGAACTTCTCTGTATCCGGATCTTTCCAGATGGGAGCACGTGACATATTCAACATCTCCGAGTCTGCTGTCCATTTATGTATCCGTTAGGTGATGAAGGCCATCTATGCCGAGTGAGGTGAATACATCATTTTCTCCCTCACACTCTCCATGTGCCTCTTGAGTGTTTCCCTGATAATTGTTTCTATACCCTGACTTACCACTCATGTTGAACAGAATGGTCTGTAGTTGCTCGGACGGTCCTTACACCCATTCCAGTATAAGGGTGTCACATTGACCACTCTCCAATCTTCTGTCACCTCGCCCATCTATGGACGAATGTAAGATTATGGAAAGCTCTTCTGCTATCTACATACCCACTTCCTTTAACCATCCAGACCTGGTGGATTATCTGCTCTAACATAGCTAGCCTTTCCCGTACCTCCTCCCTCTGAATTTTCACTCTCTCCATTGCCTCTACTCTCTCCACTTCCACTAATATTTTATAAGTTTCCTGTTCCAACAGCGAAACGAAGTAATCATTTGCTATTTTAACCTTCCGTGTGCCTCGAAGCATATATACACGCTTTGTCCCGGATAGTCACCACCTCACCTCGTCCTATCTGATTGATATCTACATGCCTGGACCAAATGTTTGTATTGCCTATTAGAAGATCTTTGGGTTCTCTTTTATGTTGGATGATAGTGCATGTTTAATGTGGTGGATGAAGTGCTGATCAATCGGGCTGCTTTGTCCTGGATGGTGTAAAACTTCCTGAGTGTTGTTGGAATTGCACCCATCCAGGCAAGTGGAGATTATTTCGATGAACTCCTGACTTGTGTGGAGCAAACTTTACTTGTCAATTATCAGCCTAAGGCTGGATATTGTCGAGGTCTTGCTGCATTTAGGTATGGACTGCTTCAGTACCTGAGCAGTCACAAATGGTACTAAACCTGATTCAGTCATTCACAAATACTCCCATTTCTGACCTTATGATGGAGGGACAGTGATTGATGAAGCAGCTGAAAATGGTTGGGCCTAGGACACTACCCTGAGGAACTCCTGCAGTGATGTCCCGGGACTGAGATAATTGATCTCCAACAACCACAACCATCTTCCTTTGTGCCAGGTATCACTCCAACCAGCAGAGGGTTTCCCCCCTGATACCCATTGACTTCAGTTTTGCTAGGGCTGCTTGATGCCGTACTCGGTCAAATGCTGACTTGATGTCCAAGGCAGTCACTCTCACCCCACCTCTGGAGTTCAGCTATTTTGTCCATGTTTGAACCAAGATTCTAATGAAATTAGGAGATGAGTGGATCTAGGGGAACTCAAACGGATCATCGTTGAGCAGATTACTGGTGATTAAATGCCACTTGATAGCACTATTGATGACACCTTCCATTACATGGCTGATGAATGACAGTAGGCAGAATGGTGGTGGAAGCATGGCTGTTGGAACACTTCCGACCTACCCTTAAGGAGACGGAAAATTGGCATACAGGCCCGTGAGGGCCAATATTCAGACTGTAACTGCTCGCCGTGGTGATCAGTATCCTTGACTAGGAGATGAATATTACAAATGTACCAGCTCGGAATGGTGATCAGTATCCTGATCTGGTTGACCCACATTGACATGTACCAGCTCGGCATGGTGATCAGTATCCTGGGCTGGGTTGACCCACATTGACATTGTACCAGCTCGGCATGGAGATCTCTATCCTGGGCTGGGTTGACACTTATTGACGTTGTACCAACTCGGCATGGCGATCAGTATCCTGCACTGGTTGACCCAAATTCACACTGTGCCAGCTCTGCCTGGAGATCAGTATCCTGGGCTGCTTGACCTGTATTCGGACTGCACCAGCACAGCATGGTGATCCGTATCCTGGGCTGGTTAACCCATATTCACACTGGACCAGCTTAGCATGGTGATCAGTATCCTCGGCTGGTTGACCCATATTCACACTGGACCAGCTCGGCATGGTGATCAGTATCCTGGGCTAGTTAACCCATATTCACACTGGACCAGCTCAGCATGGTGATCAGTATCCTGGGCTGGTTGACCCATATTCACACTGGACAAGCTCAGCATGGTGATCAGTATCCTGGGCTGGTTGACCCATATTCACACTGGACCAGCTCAGCATGGTGATCAGTATCCTGGGCTGGTTGACCCATATTCTGACTGTACCATCTCAGCCTGGTGATCAGTATCCTGGGCTTGTTCACCATATTCACACTGGACCAGCTCAGCAATATATTTAGTATCCTGGGCTGGTTGACCCATATTGTGACTGTACCATCTCGGCCTGGTAATTAGTATCCTGGGCTGGTTGACCCATATTCTGACAGTACCATCTCGGCATGGTGATCAGTATGCTGGGCGGGCTGACCCATATTCACACTGTACCAGACCAGTATGGTGATCAGAACCCCGAGAAATGCAGGGAAGTTATGCTGACTCTTTATAAAGCTTAACTAGACTACTGCGTCCAGTTCTGGTGACCACACTTTTGGAGGAATGTGACGGTGCTTGTGTGCGTGTGGAGGAAATTTACCAGAGTGTTTCCAGGGATGCGGGATTTTGAGTACAAGGTTATTGTGGTAAATCTAGTGTTATTTTCCTTGTAGAAAGGAGAATAAGGGGAGTTATGAAGGAGATTTACATGATTATCACAGGTTTAGATAAGGTAAACAAAGAAAATCTGTTCCCTGAAGGTGATGGTACAAGGACTAGAGATAAGGTTTGGGTAAGAGATGCAGGGGAAATGTGAGGATGAACTTTATTATGTACTGTGCGATAGACAGAGCTAAGCAATTCCATAACTAACGGATCAGATCTAAGCTCTGCAGTCCTGCCACATCCAGTCGTGAATGGTGGTGGACAATTAATCAACTAACTGGAGGAGGTGGCTCCACAAATATCCCCATTCTCAATGATGGGGGAGCCCAGCACATCAGTGTAAAAGATAAGGCTGAAGCATTTGTAACAATCTTTAGCCAGAAGCGCCGCTGGAAGCTTCCCATACTTTACTTTGTATTCTCCATTCACAATGTTTATTTTAACAATTTTAAACTTAAGTTAAAAGATTAGAATAACAAGGGGTTTTAAAAGAAAGAAAACAAAGGAAATAAATTGCTTCAGTTGTTTTGATCTGTTCTTTCTTCCAATTACTTTCAAACAATTGGAATTAAAACTGAAAACAGAGGTGAATTCTCACAAGTAAACATTCTAACTCCAAACAAAGTGATTAATCCTGTAGTAAACCTCAGTCCGAGTCATCCGCATCCATGGATGCGTGTTTCTCTTTCTATTTCTCTTCCCTCCAGACCTCTCTCTCCCGCCCTCTCTCTGTCTCTCTTTCTCTCGCCGTCTCTCTCTCTTTCCCAGCACAAAGGAATTAGAATAAAGAAAAAGAACAAAGAAAATTACAGCACAGGAACAGGCCCTTCGGCCCTCCAAGCCTGCGCCGATCGAGATCCTCGATCTAAACCTGTCGCCAATTTTCTAAGGGCCTGTATCTCTTTGCTTCCTGCCCATTCATGTATCTGCCTAGATAGATCTGAAAAGACGCTATCATGCCCGCGTCTACCACCTCCGCTGGCAACGCGTTCCAGGCACCCACCACCCTCTGCGTAAAGAACTTTCCACGCATATCCCCCCTAAACTTTTCCCCTTTCACTTTGAACTCGTGTCCCCGAGTAATTGAATCTCCCACTCTGGGAAAAAGCTTCTTGCTATCCACCCTGTCTATACCTCTCATAATTTTGTACACCTCAATCAGGTACCCCCTCAATCTCCGTCTTTATAATGAAAATAATCCTAATCTACTCAACCTCTCTTCATAGCTAGCACACTCTATACCAGGCAACATCCTGGTGAACCTCCTCTGCACCCTCTCCAAAGCGTCCACATCCTTTTGGTAATGTGGCGACCAGAACTGCACGCAGTATTCCAAATGTGGCCGAACCAAAGTCCTATACAACTGTAACAGGACCTGCCAACTCCTGTACTCAATTCCCTGTCCGATGAAGGAAAGCATGCCGTATGCCTTCTTGACCACTCTATTGACCTGCGTTGCCACCTTCAGGGAACAATGGACCTGAACACCCAAATCTCTCTGTACATCAATTTTCCCCCGGACTTTTCCATTCACTGAAAAGATCACTCTTGAATTGGATCTTCCAAAATGCATCACCTCGCATTTGCCCTGATTGACCTCCATCTGCCATTTATCTGCCCAACTCTCCAATCTATCTACATTCTGCTGTATTCTCTGACAGTCCCCTTCACTATCTGCTACTTCACCAATCTTAGTGTCGTCTGCAAACTTGCTAATCAGACCACCTATACTTTCCTCCAAATCATTTATGTATATCACAAACAACAGTGGTCCCAGCACGGATCCCTGTGGAACACCGCTGGTCACACGTCTCCATTTTGAGAAACTCCCTTCCTCTGCTACTCTCTGTCACCTGTTTCCCAGCCAGTTCTTTATCCATCTAGCTAGTACACCTTGGACCGCATGCGCCTTCACATTCTCCATCAGCCTACCATGGGGAACCTTATCAAACGCCTTACTGAAGTCCATGTAGATGACATCTACAGCCCTTCCCTCATCAATCATCTTTGTCACTCCTCAAAGAATTCTATTAAGTTGGTAAGGCATGACCTTCCCTGCACAAAACCATGTTGTCTATCACTGATAAGCCCATTTTCTTCCAAATGGGAATAGATCCTATCCCTCAGTATCTTCTCCAGCAGCTTCCCTACCACTGACGTCAGGCTCACCGGTCTATAATTACCTGGATTATCCCTGCTACCCTTCTTAAACAAGGGGACAACATTAGCAATTCTCCAGTCCTCCGGGACCTCACCCGTGTTTAAGGATGCTGCAAAAATATCTGTTAAGGCCCCAGATATTTCCTCTCTCGCTTCCCTCAGTAACCTGGGATAGATCCGGACCTGGGGACTTGTCCACCTTAATGCCCTTTAGAATACCCAACACTTCCTCCCTCCTTATGCCGACTTGACCTAGAGTAATCAAACATCTGTTCCTAACCTCGACATCCGTCATGTCCCTCTCCTCGGTGAATACCGATGCAAAGTACTCGTTGAGAATCTCACCCATTTTCTCTGACTCCACGCATAACTTTCCTCCTTTGTCCTTTAGTGGGCCAATCCTTTCTCTAGTTACCCTCTTGCTCCTTATGTATGAATAAAACGCTTTGGGATTTTCCTTAACCCTGTTTGCTAAAGATATTTCATGACCCCTTTTAGCCCTCTTAATTCCTCGCTTCAGATCGGTCCTACATTCCCGATATTCTTTCAAAGCTTCGTCTTTCTTCAGCCGCCTAGACCTTATGTATGCTTCCTTTTTCCTCTTAGCTAGTCGCACAATTTCACCTGTCATCCATGGTTCCCTCATCTTGCAATTTCTATCCCTCATTTTCACAGGAACATGTCTCTCCTGAACGCTAATCAACCTCTCTTTAAAAGCCTCCCACATATCACATGTGGATTTACCTTCAAACAGCTGCTCCCAATCTACATTCCCCAGCTCCTGCCGAATTTTGGTATAGTTGGCCTTCCCCCAATTTAGCACTCTTCCTTTAGGACCACTCTCATCTTTGTCCAAGAGTATTTTAAAGCTTACAGAATTGTGATCACTATTCCCAAAGTAGTCCCCTACTGAAACTTCAACCACCTGGCCGGGCTCATTCCCTAACACCAGGTCCATTATGGCCCCTTCCCGAGTTGGACTATTTACATACTGCTCTAGAAAACCCTCCTGGATGCTCCTTACAAATTCTGCTCCATCTAGACCTCTAACACTAAGTGAATCCCAGTCAATGTTGGGAAAATTAAAATCTCCTATCACCACCACCCTGTTGCTCCTACATCTTTCCATAATCTGTTTACATATTTGTACCTCTATCTCACGCTCGCTGTTGGGAGGCCTGTAGTACAGCCCCAGCATTGTTACCGCACCCTTCCTATTTCTGAGTTCTGCCCATATTGCCTCACTGCTCGAGTCCTCCATAGTGCCCTCCTTCAGCACAGCTATGATATCCTCTCTGACCAGTAATGCAACTCCTCCACCCCTTTTACCTCCCTCTCTATCCCGCCTGAAGCACCGATATCCTGTGTTATTTAGTTGCCAATCATGCCCTTCCCTCAACCAAGTCTCAGTCATAGCAATAACATCATACTCCCAGGTACTACTCCAAGCCCTAAGTTCATCTGCCTTACCTGCTACACATCTTGCATTGAAACAAATGCACCTCAGACCACCAGCCCCTTTGCGTTCATCATCTGCTCCCTGCCGACTCTTCCCCTTAGTCACACTGACTTCATTATCTAGTTCCTTACAGGCTTTAGTTACTACCTCCTTACTGTCAACTGACCTCCTGATTTGGTCCCCATCCCCCTGCCACATTAGTTTAAACCCTCCCCAACAGCTTTAGCAAAAGCACCCCCAAGGACATTGGTTCCAGTCCGGCCCAGGTGTAGACCGTCCAATTTGTAATAGTCCCACCTCCCCCAGAACCGGTCCCAATGTCCCAAAAATCTGAAACCCCTCCCTCCTGCACCATCTCTCAAGCCACGCATTCATCCTGACTGTTCTTTCAGTTCTACTCTGACTATCCCGTGGCACTGGTAGCAATCCTGAGATTAATACCTCTGAGGTCCTACTTTTTAACTTGGCTCCTAACTCCCTAAACTCTGCTTGTAAGGTCCTCATCCAGTTTTTTACCTATATCATTGGTGCCTATGTACAAAACGACAACTGGCTGTTCACCCTCCCCCTTCAGAATGTTCTGCAGCCGGTCTGAAACATCACTGACCCGTGCACCTGGGAGGCAACAAACCATTCGGGAGTCTCGTTTTCGACCACCGAACCGCCTATCTACTCCCCTTACAATCGAATTCCCTTTGACTATAGCCCTTCCACTCTTTTTCCCGCCCTTCTGAACAGCATAGCCGGCCACGGTGCCATGAACATGGCTACTGCTGCCTTCCCCTGGTGAGCCATCTCCCTCAACAGTATCCAAAACAGTATACTTGTTTTGGAGGGAGATGACCGCAGGGGACTCCTGCGCTGCTTTCCTGCTCTTTCTCTGCCTTTTGGTCACCCATTCCCTTTCTCCCTCTGCAATCCTAATCTGCGGTGTGACCAATTCGCTAAACGTGCTATCCACGACCTCCTCAGCATCGTGGATGCTCCAAAGTGAGTCCATCCGCAGCTCCAGAGCCGCCATGCGGTCTAACAGGAGCTGCAGCTGGACACACTTCCTGCACCTGAAGGAGTCAGGGACATCAGCCGTGTCCCTGAGCTCCCACATTGAGCAAGAGGAGCATGACACGGGTCTGAGATCTCCTGCCATTTTTAATCTTAAGCTTAACTTAGTTAAATGAAAAAGGAGCGAAAAGTTTTTACCAATCACACGATAAAACAAAAAGAGAAGTAGAAAAAGCCTGACCTTATCTACACACCACCGAGTCCCTTCTTTTTTGGTTAGAGGAGGAGGGCGGGTGGGAGACACTGCAAGTGTAGTGTCTCGGGTTCAGAAACAGCCCAAATATATAGCGTTTTACTTACCCAGCAGCCCCCTGGTCTCCACCGAAAACAAAAGGAAATTAAGTTTACTTTGAAACTGACCTTCCCAGCTGCTCACTCGCTCGCACTAACTGCTTCCGAAAAAGCTGCTGCTATAGAATTGCTATTTAACATTCCAACATCCATGTTATAGTAACTTTTATCCTCCCCACTCACACCAATTTAAAATCCAACTGTACACTCATGTTAAACAACCAACTACTTTAAGACAACATGCAGGACCAGATGAGAGAGGGTTAACTGACCCTAATAGAGACTAACCTGAGACAGACAAAGAAATCAAACTGGAAACATCAAATACACAAACAGAAACTAACTCACACACAAGCTTTTCCTTTTGTTTTCCTCACACAGTGTTTCAGCCTCACTGCGGCTCCAAATCATTTCCTTTCCTTTTATATCTCAACTGCACTCGTGACTTGTTGGGATTGAGAGCAACAGACTGTTCTATTCTGTGTTGTCACCAGTTTCAGGGGACAGACTGGCATGGGCATCACCTTAACGGGACAGACTGGCAAGCACGCTACCTTAACGGGAAAAAATGACAAGGGTGTCACCTTAACGGTACAGACTGGCAAAGGCATCAACTTAATGGGACAAACTGGTAATGGCGTAATCTTAACGGGACAGTCTGTTAAGTGTTATCCTTCTCCATCATCGTCCCCCTCCGAGGCCTCCTGCTCCGTTTCAGTACCACCTGTCTGATACTCTGCTTTTTCTGATGGCTGCTACAGCTGCCTGGGTGCTGCTTTCCCCTCTCGGTTTACAGTCACTGAATGTTAGACCTGTACTGTGCATGGTCTGTCTTCTGGTGGGGTCACTCCTGTAACTCCCTAAGGACACCTCTAGAATCCTCTAACTTCTGGGTCACTGGACATTATCCTGTGTGACAGTAACAATATGTTTCTTTGCTAACTCTAACCTCTGCTGAACTGCACAAGCCTGTACTGCTTTAAGTGTCTGTTGTTGTATTGTGACATTAAAGATTATTGTGTAACTCATGTTGCTGTGTCTGCTGTTGCTGCTGTTTCTGTTCACTTTGAGCTACCATTTCTCTCACCTGTGACTGTATCACTTCCTCATCGCACTGTGCACGGAGTGATGCTGGACATGGAGTCAGATTTAAAGCCTTTTCACCTTTCCGATGTTTAGCCAAGACCTGTGCCTGGATAAACTTCACTATCTTTTTAAATGGAACGTGTTCATGCTTCCATACACAGTCTCCTAACAGGGACTGGATACTGTCCATATAACATTTAATGCTTAACTGTTCCTCATATGTTTCCCAGAGACCCTTCTTCCCGTTGTCTTTTTGTGACATAATGTGTATTTAAAGAGACATCGCTGGGTCAGTATAACCTGCTGTCCCTCAAAGGAGTTTATCCCTGCAAGAATTTTCACTGGTCAAACGAATGTTCCCATGTTTATGCAACTTCCTCCAACACCCTCGGTTTGCATAGTAGTCAAAGTCCCGGGTTTCAGCACCACTTGTTCGATCCGGGGTTTGATTTAATGTAATTGTTAGACTTAGCTCAATTACAATGACAGTCTATGTTGGGAGATCAGATCTAAAAGGGACTTGCAGCTCAGACTAGCTATAAAACTACATGTGTACGAGGCTGCTTTCACAGACTTCACAGACTTAATGAAGTTCTCCACAAAAAGCACAAAATTGTGATACTGAGCAAAGGGCAGTGGTCAGCAGTTGTGTTCACAATGGAACACCGGTACTCAACCTCCGGTTATCTGTGGAACCTTGTCTCTTCATTGGAGTCTATCTTCTGTCTTCTTCTTGATGATGATGTGCGTTTTTAGGGTCTTACAAGTTACTAATTTATACAATATAATAAAAGCAAAATACTGCGGATGCTGGAAATCTGAAATAAAATCAAGAAATGCTGGAACCACTCAGCAGGTCTGGCAGCATCTGTGGAAAGAGAAGCAGAGTTAACGTTTCGGGTCAGTGACACTTCATCGGAACTAATTTATACACCTTTCCCAGCTTGGTTCTGTTCCATATTAGGTAAAAGCCCGTTTCTGATCATTTGATTGGTCAGTAATTAACTAACTACACTTCCATGATGGTACTTCGAGCCTGGTTTAAGTTATTATCATTGTCATTCAGTGGGTGGTGGGGGAGGGGCCTCCAGATTCCAGCTGCCTTGACTCCACGAGTTCCTTTACAAAAGGTCATATCTGACCCGGTGCCATCCTGCGGTGGATGTTCAACCACAGTGACCACTTAATGGCATTGATATGCACTTATCTCAATTCACAGCTTCCTGGCCACAAGGGCATTGTTTACAGTTTTATACCAGTTAAAAAGCTAACAGTCTCCCTGAGATACTTCACAGTCTAACGACTTTTAAATAACAGTTCTAAACAGGTCAGGACTTGTCCAGAAGTTTAGTTAACATCATGCGTTGTGGTTATGTTACATACAGAATACTATTTTAACAGTTATCCTGAAGAATATGACAACTATGTTCTAACAGTCCTATCATAAAATAAACTCAATCCCACAGTTTTGATCCAACAAGGACGGATATATCTAGCTTTGTATTTGAAGACAGCGGCCACTACTGCCCACTGTTGACTGATTGTGTCTGAAGCTGTTGGGTTTTAGCTAAACACAGGGCATTTATTTTATTCGCTCATTCATGGGATGTGGGGGTCGCTGGCTCTGCCAGCATTTATTGCACATCCCTAATTACCATTGAGAAGGTGGTGCTGAGCTCCCTTCTTGAACATGTGGGGTAGATGCACCCACAGTGCTGTCCGGAAGGGATTGCCAGGATTTTCACCCAGCAACAGTGAAGGAATGGCGATATAGTTCCAAATCAGGATGGTGTGTGACTTGGAGGGGATCTTGCAGGTAGTGGTGTTCCCATGCATCTGGTGCTCTTGTCCTTCTAGGTGGTGGAGGTCGCGAGTTTGGATGGTGCTGCCTCAGGAGCTTGGGTGAGTTGCTGCAGTGCATCTTGTCGATGGTACACACTGTTGCCACTGTGCATCAGTGGTGGAGGGAGTGAATATTGTCGGTGGGGTGCCAATCAAGTTTGCTGCTTTGTCGGGAATGGTCCTGAGCTTCTTGAGTGTTGTTGCAGCGTCACACATCCAGGCAAGTGGAGAGTATTCCATCACACTCCTGACTTGTGCCTTGTCGATGGTGAACAGGCTTTGGGAAGTTAGGAGGTGAATTACTCGCCACAGGATTTCTAGCCTCTGACCTGCTATTGTAGCCACGGTATTTATATGGCTACTCCCGTTCAGTTTCTCGTTTTGTTTCTAATCAATGGTAACCCTCCAGGATGTTGATCGTGGGGGATTCAGTGATGGCAATGCCATTGAAAGTCAGCGGAAGATGGTTAGATTATTTCTTGTTTTAGATGGTCATTGCCTGGCACTTGAGTGGCACGAAAGTTACTTGCCACATAGAACATAGAACACAGAACAGTACAGCACAGTGCAGGCCCTTTGGCTCACGATGTTGTGCCGAACTATTAACCTACTCTAAGATTTAAGTAACTATCTATCCTTCATTCTACTATCATCCATGTACCAATCCAAGAGTCGTTTAAATGCCCCTAATGTATCTGCTTCTACTACCACCGCTGGCAGCGCATTCCACGCACCCACCAATCTCTGTGTAAAGAACCTACCTCTGACATCACCCCGAAACCGTCCTCCAATCAGCCTAAAATTATGCCCCCTGGTGATAGCCCTTTCCACCCTGGGAAAAAGTCTCTGACTATCCACTCTATCAATGTCTCTCATCATCTTGTACCCCTCTATCAAGTCACCTCTCATCCTTCTTCACTCCAATGAGAAAAGCCCTAGCTCTCTCAATCTTCCTTTGTAGGACATGCCCTCCAGTACAGGCAGCATCCCGGTAAATCTCCTCTGCACCCTCTCTAAAGCTTCCACATCCTTCCTATAATGAGGCGACCAGAACTGAACACAATATTCCAAGTGTGGTCGAACCAGGGCCTTATGGAGCTTCAGCATAACCTCGCGGCTCTTAAACTCAATCCGCCTGTTATTGAAAGCCAACACACCATACGCCTTCTTAACAACCCTATCAACACATCAGCCCGAGCTGGATATTGTCCAGATATTGCTGCATTCGACATGGGTTGCTTCAGTATCTGAGGGATGGTGAATGGTGCTGAACATTGTGCCATCATCAGTGAACATCCCCACTTCTGACCTTTTGATTGAAGGATTATCATTGATGAAGCAGCTGAAGATGGTTGGGCCTCGGACACTACCCTGAGGAACTCCCCCAGTGATGTCCTGGAGCTGAGCCTATTGACCTCTAACAACCCCAGCCAGCTTCGTTTGCGTTAGATATGAGTCCAACCAGGGGAGAGTTTTCCCCTTGATTCCCATTGATTGCAGTTTTGCTCGGCTCCTTGATGCCATACTCGGTCAATGCTGCCTTGATGTCAAGGGCAGTCATTGTCACCTCACCTCTTGAGTTCAGCTCTTTTGTCCATGTTTGTACCAAGGTTGTATTGAGAGCAGGAGCTGAGTGGCCATGGCAGAAGCCAAACGCAGCGTCAGTGAACAAATTATTGCCAAACAAGTGCTGCTTGATGGCAAAGTTAACACCAGGCGAAGTGTTGGCTTAGTGGTAATGTCACTGGCATAGTAATCCAGAGGACCAGGCTAGTGCTCTGACGACATGAGTTCTAATCCTACCACAGCAGATATTGAAATTTGAATTCAATTAACAAAATATGGAATTTAAATTGTTGGTCTAATGGTGCCATGAAACCTTTGTCAATTTTTATGAAAAACCATCTGGTTCAGTGATGTCCTTCAGGGACGGAATTCTGTTGTCCTTACCTGGTCAGGCTTACATGAGATTCCAGACTCACAGCAATGTGGTTGACTATGAAATGGCTTAGCAAGCCACTCAGTTCAAGGGCAATTAGGGATGGACAATAAATGCTGGCCTCGCCAGTGATGCCCACATCCGATGAACGAATGAGAACAGCTTCCATCACTTTGCTGATTATTGAGAGTAGACTGATGGGGTGGCAGCTGGCCAGTTTCAACTTGTGCTGGTTTTTGTGTACAGTTAATGAATTTTGGGAGGACTAACAAGGCAAGGGGATATACAATGGATGAGAGGACCCAAGGAAGCACAGCAGGTCAGAAGGACCTTGGTGTACTTGTCCATATGTCACTGATTGCAGCAGCACAGGTAGATAAGGTGGTTAGGAAGGCATATGGGATTCTTGCATTTATTGGCCAATGCATAGCATATAAGAGCAGGGAGGTTATCATCATAATATATAAAACGCTAATTTAGCCACAGCTGGAGTATTGTGTAAGGTTCTGGTCACCACACTATAGGAAGGATGCGATTGCACTGGGGAGGGTGCAGAGGAGATTCACCAGGATGTTGCCTGGGCTGGAGCATTTCACCTATGAAGGGAGATTGAAAAGGCTAGGGTTGTTTTCGTTGGAAGACAGAAGGCTGAGTGGGGACATGATTGAGGTATACAAGATTATGAGGGGCATTGATAGGTTCGATAGGAAGAAACATTTTTCCCTTAGCGGAGGGGTCAAGAACTAGGGGACATAGATTTAAGTTGAGAGGCAGGAGGTTTAGTGGGGATTTGAAGAATTTTCCTTTCACGCAGAGTTTGGTTGGAATCAGGAACGCGCTGCCTGAAGACGTGGTGGAATCAGGAACCCTCACAACATTTAAAACCTATTTAGATGAGCACTTGAAACTCCATAGCACACAAGGCTACGGGCCAGCAAAATGGGATTAGAATAGTTGGGTGCTGGATGGCCAGCACAGACTCGATGGGCCGATGGGCCTGCTTCTGTGCTGTATAACTCTATAACTCTATGACACACCTGGGCAATGTTCCAGATTGCCAGCCAGATGCCAGTTTTGTAGCTGTACCGGAACAGCTTGGCGAGGGGCACAGCAAGTTCTGGAGCACAGGCCTTCAGTGCTATGAATCCCATAGCCTTTGCAGTATCCAGCACCTTCAGTCATTTTCTGATATCACGTGGAGTGAATCGGATTGGCTGATGTCTGGCATCTGTGATGCTGGGGACAGCAGGAGGAGGCTGAGATCGATCATCAACTCGGCACTTCTGGCTGAAGATTGTTGCAAATGCTTCAGCCTTATTTTTCACACTGATGTGCTGGCCTCTCCCATTATTGAGGATGGGGATATTTGTGGAGCCACCTCCTCCTGTTGGTTGTTTAATTGTCCACCATCATTCACGATTGGATGTGGCAGGACTGCAGAGCTTAGATATGATTCATAGTTTGTGAGATCACTTAGTCTTGTTGATTTCATTCTGCTTCACTGTTTTGCATGCAAGAAGTCATGTGTTGCAGCTTCACCAGGTTGACACCTCATTTTGCGGTTTGCCTGGTGCTGTTCCTGACATGCCCTCCTGCACTCTTCATTGAAACAGGGCTGGTGTCCTGGCTTGATGGTAATGGTTGAGTGGGGAATATGCCGGGTCATGAGGTTAAAGATTGTGTTTAATTACAGTTTTGCTGTTGCGAATGGCCCAAAGCGCCTAATGGATGCTCAGTTTTTGGTTGCTGGATCTGTTTGAAATCTATACCATTTAGCACAGTGATAGTGCCACACAACACGAAGAAGGGTATCTTCAATGTGAAGACGGGACTTTGCCTCCACAAGGACTGTGCGATGGTCACTCCTACCAATACTGTCATGGACAGATGCATCTGTGACAGTTAAATTTGTGAGAACGAGGTCAAATAGGTTTTTCCCTCCTTTTCGTTCCCCACCACCTGCCGCAGACACAGTCTAGCAGCTATGTCCTTTACGGCTCTGCCAGCTCAGTCGTTAATGGTGCTACTGAGTCATTCTTGCTGATGGACATTGAAGTCCCCCACCCAGAGATCATTCTGTGTCCCTGTTACCCTCAGTGCTTCGTCCAAGTGGTGTTCAGCATGGAGGATTACTGACTCACCAGGTGAGGGAGGGTGGTAGGTGATAATCAGCAGGAGGTTTCCTTGTCCATGTTTGACCTGATGCCGTGAAGCTTCATGGGGTCTAGAGTCAAGGGTCTGTCCTGCTGCTGTGAGAGGACATACCCGGGATGGTGATGGCAGTGTCTGGCACACTGTCGGTTAGCGATGATTCGGTGAATATGGCTGTGCTTTCTGCTGCTTGACTAGTCTGTGGGACAGTTCTCCCAACTTTGGCTCAAGCCCCCAGATGTTAGTAAGGAGGACCTTACAGGGTCGAAAGGGCTGAGTTTGTCTTTGTTGTTTCTGGTGCCTAGGTCGATGCCGGGTGGTCTGTCCGGTTTCATTGTTTATCTTAGATTTTGTAGCCGTTTCGTACAACTGAGCAGCTTGCTAGGCCATTTCAGAATCAACCACATTGCTGTGAGTCTGGAGTCACATGTAGGCCAGACCAGGTTCGGATGGCAGATTTCCTTCCCTGAAGGACATTAGTGAACCAGCTGTGTTTTTACAACAATCGACAATGGTCACCATGAGAATAGATATTTTAATTCTGGAGTTTTATTAAAGATAATTAATGATGTCAGAGTATGTCTTGTTTTAAAATTCAAATAAACTAGAAATTCTCTAAGTAACAGTTTGCAAGACGTCAGGAATGTAAGGAATTTGGATTGTTTAATTGTCCTGTGGTTTAAAATATGTATGTGACCAGGAAGGAAATCTGCTATTGTTTGTGCTGATAACAATCCTGAGGCATCTGTAACATCCACAAGTGGTGATGAAAATACTGAAGGAAATGTAAACACATGCTCAACATCAAGGCAGTCTCTCATATCATCATCTGAACAAAGAATTAGACACCTCATTAAACAATGGTAGCTGACGGTGGATGTTGATAGGACAGTGTGATCTTGTCAATGAAACATGCGGCCCACCTTGATATGAAAGGTGTAAAGGTCATTGCAGATAGTAATTCAGTGATAAGGTCAAGGAGCTTGGTCAGTTACTGAACGATTAGCAGGGAGAGAAATGCTCACTGGGTTATCATGTATGCATGACTCCTTGTAACACGTTTGTGACGAATGGGTGCATTGCGAACAGGTACATTGTGAATGGAGATTTTGTATAATTGTTAACTAGTAGTATTCCTACTGAATCTAGTAGAGTCATTGGTGTTTAATTTGAGCTTTGAGTGCTGTCTCATTATTTACTGTAATTCTCATGTTTGAACCATGGAGTAACCAATAAAAAAGATGGCAGTTTATGAACAACAATTGTTTAAATATGTGGACATGAGGATTCACATTATCATTGCCAGGAATGTCGACACAAAGACCTGTGTCCAGAGTTATGTCCTAGACTATTTAACGACCCTTATGAAAATCTCTGGAATACAATTCCTGCATCATTGTTGTCCATCCATAATTATTCTTGACACTGATTGACTTGGTAGATTATTGCAGAGGACAGTTAAAAGTGAAGCACATTGAGTTACCTGGAGACCAGAACAGATAAGGATGGTAGATCTCCTTTCCTAAAGGACATTAGTCAGCCAGATAGATTGTTATAAAAATCGATGATACTTTCAGGGCAACATTATTAAGTCCAGCTTTAAATTACAGATTTTTAGTTATCAATTGGATGTAATAAATCGTTGAATTTTTAATTCCACCAGCTGCAATTGTGGGATTTGAACCCATGTCCCCAGGGCATTAGCCTGAGCCTCTGGATTACCAGTTCTGTGAGAATGCCACTATCCCACTGTCAAAGCCACGCTGCATCACATTCGTCCCTTAAGACACCACATAAAACCTTCCTCTTTGACCAAGCGTTTGGTCAACTGACTTCATATCTCCTGTCATATCTCCTGTTGTATCTCCTGTTGTGGCTCAGTGTCATACTTTGAACAAAGAACAAAGAACAAAGAAAATTACAGCACAGGAACAGGCCCTTCGGCCCTCCAAGCCTGCGCCGATCCAGATCCTCTATCTAAACATGTCGCCTATTTTCTAAGGTTCTGTATCTCTTTTCTTCCTGCCCATTCATGTATCTGTCTAGATACATCTTAAAAGACGCCATCGGGCCCGCATCTACCACCTCCGCTGGCGACGCGTTCCAGGCACCCACCACCCGCTGCGTAAAGAACTTTCCACGCATATCCCCCCTAAACTTTTCCCCTTTCACTTTGAACTCGTGTCCTCTCATAATTGAATCCCCCACTCTGGGAAAAAGCCTCTTGCTATCCACCCTGTCTATACCTCTCATGATCTTGTACATCTCAATCAGGTCCCCCCTCAACCTCCGTCTTTCTAATGAAAATAATCCTAATCTACTCAACCTCTCTTCATAGCTAGCGCCCTCCATACCAGGCAACATCCTGGTGAACCTCCTCTGCACCCTCTCCAAAGCATCCACATCCTTTTGGTAATGTGGCGACCAGAACTGCACGCAGTATTCCAAATGTGGCCGAACCAAAGTCCTATACAACTGTAACATGACCTGCCAACTCTTGTACTCAATACCCCGTCCGATGAAGGAAAGCATGCCGTATGCCTTCTTGACCACTCTATTTACCTGCGTTGCCACCTTCAGGGAACAGTGGACCTGAACACCCAAATCTCTCTGGACATCAATTTTCCCCAGGACTTTTCCATTTACTGTATAGTTCACTCTTGAATTGGATCTTCCAAAATGCATCACCTCGCATTTGCCCTGATTGAACTCCATCTGCCATTTCTCTGCCCAACTCTCCAATCTATCTATATTCTGCTGTATTCTCTGACAGTCCCCTTCACTATCCGCTACTCCACCAATCTTAGTGTCGTCTGCAAACTTGCTAATCAGTCCACCTATACTTTCCTCCAAATCATTAATGTATATCACAAACAACAGTGGTCCCAGCACGGATCCCTGTGGAACACCACTGGTCACACGTCTCCATTTTGAAAATATCCCTTCCACTGCTACTCTCTGTCTCCTGTTGCCCAGCCAGTTCTTTATCCATCTAGCTAGTACACCTTGGACGCCATACGCCTTCACGTTCTCCACCAGCCTGCCATGGGGAACCTTATCAAACGCCTTACTGAAGTCCATGTATATGAGATCGACAGCCCTTCGCTCATCAATCAACTTTGTCACTTCCTCAAAGAATTCTATTAAGTTGGTAAGACATGACCTTCCCTGCACAAAACCATGTTGCCTATCACTGATAAGCCCATTTTCTTCCAAATGGGAATAGATCCTATCTCTCAGTATCTTCTCCAGCAGCTTCCCTACCACTGACGTCAGGCTCACCGGTCTATAATTACCTGGATTATCCCTGCTACCCTTCTTAAACAAGGGGACAACATTAGCAATTCTCCAGTCCTCCGGGACCTCACCCGTGTTTAAGGATGCTGCAAAGATATCTGTTAAAGCCCCAACTGTTTCCTCTCTCGCTTCCCTCAGTAACCTGGGATAGATCCCATCCGGACCTGGGGACTTGTCCACCTTAATGCCCTTTAGAGTACCCAACACTTCCTCCCTCCTTATGCCGACTTGACCTAGAGTAATCAAACATCTGTTCCTAACCTCAACATCCGTCATGTCCCTCTCCTCGGTGAATACCGATGCAAAGTACTCGTTTAGAATCTCACCCATTTTCTCTGACTCCACGCATAACATTCCTCCTTTGTCCTTTAGTGATCCAATCCTTTCTCTAGTTACCCTCTTTCTCCTTATATATGAATAAAAAGCTTTGGGATTTTCTTTAACCCTGTTTGCTAAAGATATTTCATGACCCCTTTTAGCTCTCTTAATTCCTCGTTTCAGATTGGCCCGACATTCCTGATATTCTTTCAAAGCTTCGTCTTTCATCAGCCGCCTAGACCTTATGTATGCTTCCTTTTTCCTCTTAGCTAGTCTCACAATTTCACCTGTCATCCATGGTTCCCTAATCTTGCCATTTCTATCCCTCATTTTCACAGGAACATGTCTCTCCTGAACGCTAATCAACCTCTCTTTAAAAGCCTCCCACATATCACATGTGGATTTACCTACAAACAGCTGCTCCCAATCTACATTCCCCAGCTCCTGCCGAATTTTGGTATAGTTGGCCTTCCCCCAATTTAGCACTCTTCCTTTAGGACCACTCTCGTCTTTGTCCATGAGTATTTTAAAGCTTATGGAATTGTGATCACTATTCCCAAACAGTCCCCTCCTGAAACTTCAACCACCTGGCCGGGCTCATTCCCCAACACCAGGTCCAGTATGGCCCCTTCCCGAGTTGGACTATTTACATACTGCTCTAGAAAACCCTCCTGGATGCTCCTTAAAAATTCTGCTCCATCTAGACCTCTAACACTAAGTGAATCCCAGTCAATGTTGGGAAAATTAAAATCTCCTATCACCACCACCCTGTTGCTCCTACATCTTTCCATAATCTGTTTACATATTTGTACCTCTATCTCACGCTCGCTGTTGGGAGGCCTGTAGTGCAGCCCCAACATTGTTACCGCACCCTTCCTATTTCTGAGTTCTGTCCATATTGCCTCACTGCTCGAGTCCTCCATAGTGCCCTCCTTCAGCACAGCTGTGATATCCTCTTTGACCAGTAATGCAACTCCTCCACCCCTTTTACCTCCCTCTCTATCCCGCCTGAAGCATCGATATCCTGGGATATTTAGTTGCCAATCATGCCCTTCCCTCAACCAAGTCTCAGTAATAGCAATAACATCATACTCCCAGGTACTAATCCAAGCCCTAGGTTCATCTGCCTTACCTACTACACTTCTTGCATTAAAACAAATGCACCTCAGACCACCAGTCCCTTTACATTCATCATCTGCTCCCTGCCTGCTCTTCCCCTTAGTCACACTGACTTCATTATCTAGTTCCTTACAGATTTTTGTTACTACCTCCTTACTGTCAACTGACCTCCTCAATTGGTTCCCATCCCCCTGCCACATTAGTTTAAACCCTCCCCAACAGCGTTAGCAAAAGCACCCCCAAGGACATTGGTTCCAGTCCGGCCCAGGTGTCGACCGTCCAATTTGTAATAGTCCCACCTCCCCCAGAACCGGTCCCAATGTCCCAAAAATCTGAACCCCTCCTTCCTGCACCATTTCTCAAGCCACGCATTCATCCTGACTATTCTTTCATTTTTGCTCTGACTATCACATGGCACTGTTAGCAATCCTGAGATTACTACCTCTGAGGTCCTACTTTTTAACTTGGCTCCTAACTCCCTAAACTCTGCTTGGAGGACCTCATCCCGTTTTTTACCTATATCATTGGTGCCTATGTGCAAAACGACAACTGGCTGTTCACCCTCCCCCTTCAGAATGTTCTGCAGCCGGTCTGAGACATCCCTGACCCGTGCACCTGGGAGGCAACATACCATTCGGGAGACTCGTTTTCGACCACAGAACCGCCTATCTACTCCCCTTGCAATCGAATCCCCTATGACTATAGCCCTTCCACTCTTTTTCCCGCCCTTCTGAACAGCAGAGCCAGCCACGGTGCCATGAACCTGGCTGCTGCTGCCTACCCCTGGTGAGCCATCTCCCCCAACAGTTTCCAAAACGGTATACTTGTTTTGGATGGAGATGACCGCAGGGGACTCCTGCGCTGCCTTCCTGCTCTTTCTCTGCCTTTTGGTCACCCATTCCCTTTCTCCCTCAGCAATCCTAATCTGCGGTGTGACCAACAAACGAAACGTGCTATCCACGACCTCCTCAGCATCGCGCATGCTCCAAAGTGAGTCCATCCACAGCTCGAGAGCCGTCATGCGGTCCAACAAGAGCTGCAGCTGGACACACTTCCTGCACGTGAAGGAGTCAGGGACATCAGCCGTGTCCCTGAGCTCTCACATTGAGCAAGAGGAGCATGACACGGGTCTGAGATCTCCTGTCATTTTTAATCTTAAACTTAACTTTGTTAAATGAAAAAGGAACGAAAAGTTTTTACCAATCACGATAAAACCAGAGAAATAGAAAAAGCCTTACCTTATATACACCCCACCGAGCCCTTTTTTTTTGGTTCGAGGAGGAGGGCGGGTGGGAGACGCTACAGGTGTGGAGTCGCGGGTTCAGAAACCGCCCAAATATATAGTGTTTTACTTACCCAGCAGCCCCCTGGCCTCTGCCGAAAACAAAAGGAAATTAAGTTTACTTTCAAACTGACCTTCCCAGCTGCTCACTCGCTCGCACTCTCTGCTCCGGAAGTATCTGCCAGCAGCCCCCTGGCCTCCGCCGAAAACAAAAGGAAATTAAGTTTACTTTCAAACTGACCTTCCCAGCTGCTCACTCGCTCGCACTCTCTGCTCCCGAAAAAGCTGCTGCAATGCATTTGCTTCATAATGCTCCTGTGAAGCATCTTGGGATGTTTTATTACATTAAAGGCACGACATAAATTTAATTTGTTGTTGTTGACATTTACCAGACATGACTTATCTTCCCAGACCCTTGCTGCTGGCCATTTGTGGTCCATTTTTTTTCTCTCTCAAGCAGCGAATACTTTTGTCCTGGGATGTGAACTCTAGAAATTTCCACATCAATGACGTTATATTGACTTGTCAGTAAATATAGAGTTCACTACATCTCTCCTTTCTTAATCAGAGTGTAATATTGGCAACCCTCCAGTTCTCTGCCACGACTCCCATATCCAAGGAGAATTGGAAGATTCTGGCCAGTGCCTCTGCTATTTCCACCTTTCCCTCCCTCAGCAACCCTTATACATCCCATCCAGACTGGGTAAATGTTATTGTTTATTGTGGTACAAAAAGAGTTGAAATGAAAAGGGTTAACAGAACCTGTTTGTTCAGTGACTGTAATTAATGTTAGTCTCCATGGACCCTAACTGTGTCACTGGAGCGTTTTCATTTTCTATTAATAAGGGACTCCTGTCAATGTGTTATCACATCGTGTCAGCGGGAGCATCACGCTCGGCACTGACAGGGATCAGTGACTCCAGAGAGAGGAAGAGTATAGATCAGAATCTGAGAACAATAGATTGGAATGTTACAACAATGGACAGGAGTTTATCCTCGGATCTTTACTATCTTTCTACATATTATGATCGGTATTCATTAAACGATCGGATCCTGTATGCACTTGAGATAATTCAATATTTTTACTATCCCATCCTGGCTATTGTTGGTGTCCCTGGTAGGTCTCGCTATACAGCTATTAATTATATAAACCATGTTTAATTGCATTACTGCTCCTGTAATTTACTCTGCCCTTCTTGCTGCTGCTGCTGTTCCTGGTGAATCTCCACTTCCTGCTATTAGCTGTCAATACATTGCTAATTGTATTGCAGTTCTTGTAAATCCATCTCACATTGCCCTTGAGAAGGTGGTGGCGAGCTGCCTTCTTGAACCACTGCAGTCCATTTGGGGTAGGTATACACTTAGTGCAGTGAGGTCGGTAGTTCCAGGATTTTTGACCCAGCGACAGTGAAGGAACAGCGATATAATTCGAAGTCAGTATGGTGTGTGACTTGAACGGGAACTTGCAGGTGGTGATGTTCCCATGCATTTTCTACACTTGTCCTTCCAGTTGATAGAGGTCGCGGGTTTGGAAGCTGCTGTCTAAGGAGCCTTGGTGAATTGCTGCAGCGCATCTTGTTGATAGTATACACTGCTGCCACTTTGCGTCTGTGGTGGAGGGAGTGAATGTTTGTGGATGGTGTGCCAATCAAGCGGGCTGCTTTGTCCTGCATGGTGTCGAGCTTCTTGAGTGTTGTTGGAGCTGCACCCATCCAAGCAAGTGGAGAGTATTCCATCACACTCCTGACTTGTGCCTTGTAGATGGTGGACAGGCTTCAGGGAGTCAGGAGGTGAGTTGCTCGCCTCAGGATACCTAGCCTCTGACCTGTTCTTGTAGCCACGGTATTTATATGGCTACTCCAGTTCAGTTTCTGGTCAATGGTAGCCCCTAGGATATTCATAGTGGGGGATTCAGCGATGGTAATGTCATGGAATTCAAGGGGAGATGGTTTGATTCTCTCTTGTTGGAGATGATCATTGCCTGGCACTTGTGTGGCGCGAATGTTACTTGTCACTTATCAGCCCAAGCCTGGATATTGCCCAGGTCTTGCTGCATTTCTACACGGGCTGCTTCAGTATCTGAGAAGTCACGAATGGTGCTGAACATTGTGCAATCATCAGCGAACATCCCCACCTCTGACCTTATGATTGAAGGAAGGTCATTGATGAAGCAGCTGAAGATGGTTGGGCCTAGGACACTACCCTGAGGAACCCCTGCAGTGATGTCCTGGAGTTGAGATGGTTGATCTGCAACAACCACAACCCTCTTCCTTTGCGCTAGGTATAACTCCAGCCAGCGAAGGGTTTCCCCCCTGATTCCCATTGACCTGTTTTGCTAGGGCTCCTTGATGCCATACTCAGTCAAATGCTGCCTTGATGCACTTCAAGCACCCATCCAGTTTCCTTTTAAAATTGGAAGTAAGGATCAAATTGGGAGGAAGTAAAGCTGGTAACAGGAGGTAGAAAAGCAGAAAGTGACATTCGAAGGTCGGCGAAACAAAGATGAGCATCAACTGGAATGCAGAATGTCAAGAAGACACGGTTAAGGGCACTGTACTTGGATGTACGCAGTATTCGGAGCAGGGTAGATGATTTAAAGGCGCAAATAGAGGTAAATGGGTATGATTGAATTGTCATAACGGGAAGGTGTTACAGGTTGACCAAGACTGAGAACTGAAAATGCGGGCATATTCGACCTTTCAGAAGGACAGGCAAAAAGTGAGACAATGTAATGTTGCGATGATATTAAGGGATGGGATCAGTACATTAGTAAGGGAGGATCTCAGGTCTGAAGAACAAAATAAGGGATCTGCTTGGGTGGAGCTAAGAAACATCAAGGGGCAGAAAACTGTTTATAGGCTACAAAACAGTAGTGTTAGCGTGGGGCATGGCATTAATGGAGATGGGAGAATCACATTGCATGGTTAATACAGTAATCACGCGTGACTTCAGTCTTCATATAGAATGGGTAACCTAATGAGAACAAATGCTATGGATGATGAGTTTCTGGAGTATGTTCGGGATGGTATTCGAGAGCAGTGTGTTCAGGAACCGACCTAAAAACAGGCTATTTTAGATCAAGTATTATGTAATGAGACATGACTAATTAATACTTTTATTGTAAAATTACCTTTAGGGATGAATTACCATAATGTGATAGAATTTGAAATTATGCTTGAAAGTAACTTCATTCAATCTTAAGCCAGGGTGTTAAATTTGAACAAAGGAAATTCGGAAGGTATGAGGGGAAAATTGCCCGAGGTGGATTGGAAAAATACATTAAAAGGTATGACAGTACAGAGGCAATCGACAGTCTTTAAAGAAATATTATATAGTTTACAGCAACAATACATTCATTCCAGGCACATAAACCCCAACCGTAAAGGCAGTCAACTGTGGACAACAAAGGAAGTTGAGGATTGTGTAAGATAAAAACTGTGGTTAGCACCACAGCCTCACAGCTCTAGCGACCCGGGTTCAGTTCTGGGTACTACCTGTGTGGAGTTTTCAAGTTCTTCCTATGAACTCGTGGGTTTCCGCCGGGTGCTCCGGTTTCCTCCCACAGCAAAGACTTGCAGGCTGATAGGTATATTGGCAATTATAAATTGCCCCTAGTGTAGGTAGGTGGTAAGGGAATGGTGGGAATGTGGTAGGGAATATGGGATTAATGTAGGATTAGTATAAATGGGTGGTTGTTGGTCGGCAAAGACTCGATGGGCCGAAAGGCCTGTTTCAGTGCTGTCTCTCTCTATGACTCTATCCAAGGCCTATAAAGTTGCCATAAATAGTAGTAAACCTGATAATTGGGAGGATTTTATAATGCACCAAAGGAGGATGAAGAAACTGATAAAGAAAGGGAGAATAGAATGTAAATGTTAGCTGGGAAAAATATAAAAAACGGACTGTAAAAGCTTCTACAGGTATGTAAAAAGGAAACGTTTGACTTAGACAAAAGTGGGTCCATCATAGGCAGTGTTAGTAGAATTTATAATGGGGAACAGAGAAATGGCAGAGAAGCTAAATGATTACTTTGTGTCTGTCTTCACCGAGGAATATATAAGAAATCTCCCAGAATTAGAGATCCAATGGATTGGGGGAATGAGGAATTGAAGGAAATTAAAAGCAAAATACAGTGGATGCTGGAAATCTGAAATAAAAACAAGAAATGCTGGAAACACTCAGCAGGTCTGGCAGCATCTGTGTAGAGAGAAGCAGAGTTAACGTTTCAGGTCAGTGACCTTTCTTCAAAACTGCAATGAATTGAAGGAAATTAGTATTAGTAAAAAGGTTGTATTGGAGAAGTTAATGGAGCTGAAGGTTGGTATGTCCCCAGGACCTGATATTCTACATCCCAGAGTGTTGACGAGATAGCTATGGAGATAGTGGATGCATTGCTTATCATCTTCAAAATTTCTGTAGATTCTGGAGCGCTTCCTGCAGATTGGAAGGGCGCAACTGTCACCCCACTATTTAAGAAGGGAGGGAGAGAGGAAACAGGGAATTACAGACATGTTAGCCTTTCATTAATCGTTGGGAAACTGCTAGAATCATTTCTAAAGAATGTTAAATGGACACTTGTATAATAATGATCTGATTGGGCACAGTTAACATGGTTTATCAATGGGAAATCATGTTTGACGAACCTGTTGGAGATTTTGAGGATGTTACTAACAGAATTGCTAACGGGGAGTTGGTGGACATGGTATACTTGTATTTTCAGTTTTTTGATAACTCCCCCAAAGGAGGTTGCTTCGCAAAATTAATGCACATGGGATAGGAGGCAATATACTGGCATGGATTCAAGATTGGTTAACAGGTTGGAAACAGTGAGTAGGAATAAACAGATCAGTTTCACGTTGGCAGGCTGTGACTAGTGGGGTACTGCAGGGATCAGAGCTTGAGCCTCAGCTGTTCACAATATATTTCAATGATTTGGATGTTGGGACCAAATGTAATATTTCCAACTTTACATATGACACAAAACTAGGTGGGAATGTGTATTGTGAGGAAGATGCAGAGCGGCATCAAGGGGAATTGTTCAGACTTGGTGCGTGGGAAACAACATGGAATATAATGTGGAAAAATGTGAGGTAATCCACTTTGGTGGGTGGAATAGATGTGCAGAGTATTTCTGAAGAGATAAATTAGGAAGTGTAGATGTACAAAGGGGCCTGGGTGTCCTTGTCAATAAGTCACTGGAAGCTAACATGCAGGTGCAGCAAGCAATTACAAAGGTTAATGGCATGTTAACCTTTATTGTAAGAGGATTTGAGTACAGGAGTAGTGCAGTCTTGCTACAATTTTATAGAACTTTAGTTCGACCGCAGTTGGAGTATTGTGCGCAGTTTTAGTCCCCTTACTTTAGGAAGGATATTATTGCCATACAGAGAGAGCAACGACGGTTCATCAGACTTGTTCCTGGGATGTCGGGACTGTCTCATGCAGAGAGATTGGGGAAACTATTCTCTAGAGTTTCGAAGAATCAGAGGTGATCTCATTGAAACCGACAAAATACTTTAAGAGATAGACAGGGTAGATGCAGCTGAGATGTTTCCCCTGGTTGGGGAATCTAGAATTAGCAGACACAATTTCAAAATAAGTGGGAAGCCACTTAGGACAGAGATGAGGAAAAATGTCACTACTCAGAGGGTTGTGAATCTTTGGAATTCTCTAACCTAGAGGGCTGTGGAAGCTCAGTCATTGTTGATGTTCAAAGCAGAGATTGATACACTTCTAAATATCAATGAGATAAGAGAATATGAGGATAGTGTGGGGAAAAGGCATTGAAGTGTATGATCAACCACGATCATATTGAATAGCAGGTCAGGCTGGATGGGCTGAATGGTCTACTCCTGCTCTTATGGTCCTATGTTCCTAAATCATTGATTGTCTCGGCTTCCACCACCCTCATGGGCAGTGATTTCCAGCTCATTACCATCCACTGTGTAAAAAGGTTCTGCCTCATATTCCCCCTGCATCTCTTACCCAAAACCTTCCATCTGTGTTCCCTGGTCCGTGTTCCATCAGTTAACGGGAACAGTTTTTCCTTGCCTATATCTTATCTAAACCTTTCAAAATCATGAGGGGTCTGGACAGAGTAGGAAGGGAAAAACTGTTCCCACTCGTCAAACGATCAAGAACGGATGGGCCTAGATTTAATGTAATTGGTTTAAAAAATAGCAATGCCAACATGAGGAAAATATTTTCACACAGTTAGTGGTTGCACCCTCTTTTGAACAAGGGTGTAACGTTTGTATTCTCCAGCCCTCTGTCATCACCCCCGAGTCGAAGGAAGATTGGAAAATTATGGTCAGTACCTCTGCGATTTCCACCCTCACTTCCCTCAGTATACTTGGGTGCATGTTATCTGGTCCTGGTCTTTATCCACTTTAAGTACAGATAGCTTATCTAATGCTTCCTCTTTCTCAATTTTAAACCAGTCTAGTGTCTGACCTAGCTCGTCTTTCAACATTGCCTGGGTTGCATCTTAGAATCATAGAAAGTTTAAAGCACGTAAAAAGACCACTTGGCCCATTGTGTCTATGCCAGATGAAAACTATCCACCCATTCTGATCCCACCTTCCAGCATTTGATAGAATATGGCACATGAGGTGAATATTCCCTTTGGAATGAGGTGTGGGTTCCTGCCTCAACTATCCTTTCGGGCAATGAATTCCAGACTCCCACCACCCTCTGGGAGAAAGTAAAGTCCTCATTTCCCCTATAGTCTTTCAACCACGCACTTTAAATCCATGCCACTTCGTCACTGACCCCTCTGATAAGGTGAATAGACCCTTCACCTCCACTCTATCCAGGCAATTTTGTACATTTGAATCAGATTTCCCCTCTGCCTTCTCTGTTCCAACGAGAACAGCCCCAGACTATCCAACCTTTCGTCATAGCTGAATTTTTCCAGTCCTGGCAACATCCTCATAAATCTCCTCAGTACTCTCTCTAGTGCAATTACATCCTTTCTGTAATAAGGTGACCAGAACTGCACACAGTACTCATATTGCAGCCAAACCAGTGAGTTATACAGTTCCAGCGTAACCTCCCTGCTCTTATATTTTATACTTCAGCTAATAAAGAAAAGAATTCCATATCTTCTGCCTTGCAAAAGATAGATGCAAAGTATTTATTTAGTGCCTCAACTATGCCCTCTGCCTCCATGTGTAAATCCCCTTTATGGTCCCGAATCGGCCCCATTCCTCCTTTTACTTACCTTTTACTATTTACAAGCCTATAGAAACTTTGGAATTTTCTTTAGTGCTATGTGCCAGTCTCTTTTCATGCGCTCTTTTTGCTTCTCTTATCTGCTTTTTCACTTCTCTTCTGGACCTTCTATACTCAGCCTGGTTCTCAAAAGTATTTTTATCTGGCAAATGTCAGAAGTTTGAATATCAGTGAATAAACTTGTCAACTTTCGTGCAACCTTCAAAGATCTGTGTGAATACACAACAGTCTCTCTGTTCCTGTCTCTTCATTTAATCTATTTGTCTACATTGCCTTCCCTTACACTTCCTACCCAAATGTCTCACTTCACACTTCACTGTGTTAAATTACATCTGCCATGTTCCTGGACATTTCACCAGTCAGTCTCTGTCCTCCTGAAGTCTGTTACTATCCTTCTCGCTGTTTATTAACATTTCTGAGTTTCCTGCCATCTGAAAACTTTGAGATTATCCCCTCTGAAGATAAGCCCATTGTATTAACATACAGCAACAGTGATCCCAACAGTGACCCTGGGGAACCCCACTGTGTACTTCCATCCAGACTGAACAATAACCATTCTCCAATACTCTCTGCTTTCTGTCACTGAGCTAATTTCCTGCATTCTGGCATTGAAAATAAAAGAAAATACTTCCATTTATGTAGCGCCTTTCATGGCCACTGCAAGTCCCAAAGCCATTTACAACCAATGAGTACGTTTCAAAGCGTGGTCAGTCTTGTAATGCAGGAAGCACAGCAACAGATTTCCTGTTGCGACCACGTGAGAACTGTGTCTAGGGATCTTTTACTGTTGTTACCTGGCCTTATTGTAACAGGGTTTCATTTTAAACACACTGTGTTTTGAGCTTCCACTTTGAGAATTCTTGTTCACAACTTTACAATCATAAGGCAAAGAAATGAGTACAAACAGGCTTTCTATGTTTAAAGAAGAAAGAATGAAATTTGTTAAACCTTCAACTTAAACTCTAGTATGGTTCACGCCCACGGATATATGATGCATCCACACTAGCATGCACATGCAATATAAACATGCAAATAGGGACTGAAAAGAGCAGAACAGAAGATAAGTAGAACAGTTTGAGGCAATATCTTCTCACTGTTTCTCGAGCTCGCTGTATTCCTTGATTGAAGATCTGATCTTGCATTTCGTTGGGACCCAGTAGTCTTCGTAAAACCTTGTTCACGGAGGAAACCATTCTCTCTTTAAGTTTCAAGTGTTTTTACAAGATTCAGTTCCGTGGGAAAAGATGAAGGCAGGCAGACAAGAGAGGTGATGTTCTCAGTCCATGAGCACATGTTGTTCTGAGTTCAAAATCTGTTTTCCAGTTTAAAACACCCCGAGTCGTCCAGTAGGTGGTCACGTGACCGACTGGCCTGACCCGGTCTCTTTCTGTGTATTGGGGAAGGTACTGGCTCCCTTTGTTTTCACATTGTCTGGTAGGATTCAAACGTCTTTCCTGTCATGGACTTACAATATCTAAGTTTTAATGTTCATGTGGTGAAATAATGTGTGCCTCAGTCTTGGCAGGCGGGGGTTTGCCTGACACCTCCACACCCAGGGGAACGAAGTGCCATTTAAAGACAAGCGGTGCATTTCATAACAGAGTCTGAGAAATATAAGATATAGAAAGGCCATTCATTCACCAATCCTAAGCTTATTAAACATGGACTGTCCTAGGTGCCAAGTCTGCTTTAATCTTTCCCTTCCTTTCCCCTCAGGAGAGTTGTGGGGGTGGGAGCGGGTCTATCCTGAACTCCCTGATTCATGGAAAGACTTTTGTCTTCAGGGGATGGGTGGTTCCCTTTCCCTCTGACTGTGGGGGAGGAGTAATTGTTACTCTCCGCTTTGTTCTCTGGGACATTCCTTCCTGCAGGTATTTGTGACACTTCGACTACGTGAGTAAGGAGGACTTTGCAGGGTCGACAGGGCTGGGTTTGTCATTGTCATTTCTAGTGCCTAGGTCGATACCGGGTGGGCCATCCGGTTTCATTCCTTTTTATTGCCTTCGTAGAAATGAGATGCAACTGAGTGGCTGGCTAGGCCATTTCAGAGGGCATGTAAGAGTCAACAACATTGCTGTGGGTCTGGAGTAACATGTAGGTCAGACCAGGTAAGGTCAGCAGATTTCCTTCCCTAAAGGACATTCGTGAACCTTGTGTGTCACTGGAGGGTTTCCAGCTTCTATCACTCCCATATCCAAAGATGACTGAAAGATTCTGACCAGTGCCTCTGCTATTTCCACCATACCTTTCCTCAGCAACCCTCATACATCCCATCCAGACCAGGTAAATGTTCAACTTTGCTGTGGTGCAAAAAGTTTTAGATTGAAAGTGGTTAACAGAACCTGTTTTTTAGTGACTGTAATTAATGTCCGTCTCCATGGACCTGAATTGTGTCACTGGAGGGTTTCCTTCTTCTGTTAATAAGGGGCTTCGTTCAATGTGTTATTTCATAGTATCAGCGGGAGCATCACCTCCGGCACCAACAGATATCAGTGCCTTGAGAAGAGAGTGACAGGATAGATCAGAATCTGAGAACAACAGATTGGAATGTTACGACAATGGACAGCAGGACTTCCTGCACTTGGTTTGGCTTGCTTACTGTAGATTGGATAACATTAGAATATCGGGTCTATTATACTCTGAGGATGATTCAATGTATTTACTATCCCAGCCTCGCTCTTATTGGTGTCCCTGGTAAGTCTCAGTATCCTGCTATTAGATTCATTAACCATATTTCACTGATTTCGCGTTATTGTCAATTAAAAGCATGAGAAGATTGTAGTCATTGTCTTCAGTTTCTGTCACAAACTCTGTTCCCTATCCACGATCTGCATCCCACTCACTGGCCATTGACTGAGGTGGAACCAGGAAGTTTACAATCTCTGGTAGCTGTTTAATGCTGATCTGAGTTCATCCCCATATTCTCTCCATCCCCAACCCTGCCTATTGTTACGGCCAGGTGAGGAGGGGTCACAGTCGCGCCTCTTGTCCTTCCTCTTATTTGACCGCAACAGTGTTTGTCCTTTTTAAACATTGGATGTGCTTACTATCTCAGTGAATATTTTACTTTTTACCTTTGGTGTGATGGTGAAGGAACCGATCGGACAGGCTCTCTTGAGTTTAAACACGAAAGAGCTGAGTTTATTATACATAACAATCTAAACCCGATCTAAATAAAATCATTAAAAAAACACCACGCATTTATGCACACACTCACATGAGAATCACACAGAAATGGTTTACAGAGGGAGAAGTATATTTGTGGTTGGATTGGAGTCCAGAGTTAATATTTTAAAAAAATACTCATTCTGTGAGGTTGGACGATTCGGTGGTCTTCTGGCTGAAGTTATATTCTTGAAGTCTTTGGCTGGTTAAAGTGCATTTGTGGCAGGCCCACATGCCTCAGTGTTTTCTTGGAGGCAGACTTGGAGGTGGCTTCAATCACGAGAGCAAGCCAGTGATTTAGGTCCATGCGCATAAGATATGTCTCTCCTGTTGGAGGCCTTGGAATGTGAAAAGGTGTTTCAGATAACAATTGCGGTGGCCATCTTGGCTGCCAGTTTTTTCAAGGTTAACTGCAGGATTTTCTCCATTAAATGATTAGTGTAAGTTTCCAACCGATGAATTAAAATTCCTCACTGGGCAGATGGTGTTATCTTGACACCGCCGCAGCACATGGAAAGAAAATTGAGAATAGGAACATTTTATGACAGAATTGTGGGAAGAAATGGAAGGAAATACACTTCTCAAATTCACACATTAATCTTAGAATTACTGCAGCTGACATTATCTGTTTCAGTTGTACTGATATAATTGTGTTGGAGTTTTGTCTGGGATGGTTATGTGTCAGATTTGATCCTGGCTGTTCTTGCAGAGTTCTGCTTTGAACTGTTTGGTTATATTTGTTTGGGTTTGGGACCTGATCATTGGGTTCTTCAGTGGGTAGATCCACACTGACCTTACTTTTAGCTTTCTGGTGAGGTACACAAGTGCTGTTTACTTTAAGGTATTTTACCTTCACTTTTCCCTTTACTATGGGGAGGATATTTTTTCTGATCTGTCCTATGTGCTCGGAGTCATTACGGCTCGCAAGTGTCAGTCCAACTTTCACTGCACTCTCTTGCGGCACTTTGACTAGGTGAGGCATCTCCCACAGGATTGGCATCCGTTTTTGTGACCTTTCATTGCCCTTGTACGTTTCTGTAATTGCTGTTAGCAGCCTTTTTAGGGTGCCTCTTTGACCTGCATTTAAGGAAGAGAGCGTGTGGTCTAATCTATCTAACATTTCAGGGTTGGCTAATCGGAGAGTAGGGGATTCTAGCTGGGAATTCTCCTGGCTCTCCTCTAACCTGTACTCACTGTCCTTTCCATTCCTTCCCTCCTGACTGTCTGACAGATCTGTACTTGTCTGTCCCCTCCACAACCTTTACTTTATTCCTTTCGTCTGGGTGTCAATTAAATAATTTACCTGAGCATTCCTTTTGCCACTCGATATGGACTACTGAAGTGGGATTTTAGGGGTTCACCCTGCAAAGGGAGTAGTAACAATACATGGTCTCTGGGCTGAAATGTTCTAGCCTTGGCATTTTTGTCTGCTTACCTTTACATAGCTGCCTGAGAGGTCTTTTGGTGTTCCTGAGCCATTGCACAGGCTCTAGTGAGCCACTCCCAGAGCATGGAAATGTTGTCTAAAATGGAAGACACATCCCTGTGTCCCAAAAACCTCTCCTTGATTCGTTAAAGAGGACCTCTCACTTAGTGTCCATAAACTAATTCAAAGAGACTAAAGCCAGTGGACTCATTAGGTAAGTCCCTGGTCACCAAGAGGAGAAATTCCAGCCCTTTGTCCCAGTTATGAGGTTACTCATAGCAGTATGGCCTGATCATTGTCTTTAGGATCTGGTGGTACTGCTCCAAAGCCCCTTGTGACTGTGGGTGGTAGGCTGAGGACTTTAGCTGGGTTATGTCCAGAAATTCCATGACCTTTTCAAAAATACTGGACGTAAAATGTGTGCCCTGATTCATCTGGTTCTCAGCAGGCAGCCCATATCGGGTAAAGAATTGGGGTAGCCCCTCCACCACTACCTTGGTAGAGATTGTTCTTTGGGAGAATGGCCTCTGAGAATCGGGTCACCACGTCCATAATGGTGAGAAGATACTGGTAATCCCGTTTTGTTTTCAGCAGGTGTCCCACACAATCCACCAGAATTCTGCTGAAGGGTTCTTGTTTGGGGATTATTGGTGCAGGTTTTATTGCAGGTTGGGACTTCCCCAGAACCTGGCATGTGTGACCAGTATGACAGCACTCCACCACATCTTTGTGGAGTTATGGTCAGTCAAAACGCTGTGTTATGCGGCTTTGATTTTTCATGCACTGACATGTCCATCCATTAGAAGGTCGTGGGCCATTCTTAATATTTCTTAAAGGGACCTCAGCAGCACCACTCTCTGGTGAACCACTGTCCACTCTTCCTCCGCAGGTCTGTGAAGAGGTGTACACTTCCTCATCAGCACCTCACTCTTTAAATAGTAACACTCTGCAACTCCCTCTGTTTCAGCTTTGGTTTGGTCAGAACGTGCTTACATTGTACTGTATTTTTAACACTGGATCAGGTTGTTGAGACTCAACTAACGAAAATCTGTTTAACACATCCTTTGGGTCCTCTAACATCCCAAAGAAGATATCACACAACCAGACAGTCGGGTCATCCGTCTGCAGTGTCAGTTCAGGGGACTGTTTGGCCATGGACCGAGTCACCACACAATCAGGGAGAAGGTCAGTCTCCCGGACCTCTTTTGGTCTCTCTAGAACTACTGGGGAAGCTTCCTACTTTTCCCCTGTCAGATCATTACCCAGGAGCAGGTCGGCCCATACACTGATAAACAAGGGACAATCCCGATGGTTACCAGTCCTGAAATTAGGTCACACTCCAAGTGCAGCCGATATAAAGGTATGGACATATACTGACTTCCAATACCATTCACTAACACTCTAGCATTTACTGCACTCTCACAGCAGAAGGGATTGGGTAGCCCCTGTATCCCTGAGTATGACTATGGACTTGCTTGCCTCACTTAAGGGGTATGGGGTCACTTTTCCTTGGGAAAAGTTCCTGCTAACTCTCAGGGATTTTGTTAAGTTTTCCCGCACTCTCTGTGGTAGGTTTACTGGGTCTGACTGCCACAGTGAAAGGCACAGCCTGATCTGCTGTGCTTTCCATCAGGGCCCCTTCTCCTGCACTAATCTGGTGGACCCTGTTTAATCCTACAGGCTTTCTGATAACTTGCAGCATTCACCTCGATGGTGACCTGCCTTATTACAGTAGAAACACACAGATCTTCATCAGTTACTCCTGCTCTCAGTACCGTACTATTTGGCCTGAGGATAGGCCTCTGTGTCCATCGCTTTTCCTTCTTGTCCATGACTATTCGGGCTCCTTTCACTCCCCCACCTTTTATTCTCGGATCTTTGGGATGACTGGGGAAGGGTTTACCTTTTGGCCTGCTGTACAAAGGAAAATTCATCGGCCAGAATTGCAACCTGTCTGGCTCTTTCATCTTTTTGTTCCTTTATGTGGGTTTTAATGGGAGGTGGCCTGCCTTAATACGGTGGAAACTCCTCGAGAAGGATCACCACTCTGAGGTTTTCATATTTGGTCTCGATCTTGACTGTCCATATCTACTGGTCAAAAGTAAACTCAAAAATGCATTGTAAAATCTTCTATCGGTACGTATAATGGAAACATTCAGCAAAGACAAATGTGGGTCCATTACAGGCAGAGTCAGGAGAATTTATAATGGAGAATAGAGAAATGGCAGAGAAGCTAAATGATTATCTTGTGTCTTTCTTCACTGTGGAAGAGACAAGAAATCTCCCAGAATTAGAGATCCAAGGGATTTGGGAGAATGAGGAATTGAGGGAAATTAGTATTAGCAAGAAGTTGTGATAATTCACAATCATCTGATTGCACAGTGGCGCAGTGGTTAGCACTGCAGTCTCACAGCTCCAGCGACCCGGGTTCAATTCTGGGTACTGCCTGTGTGGAGTTTGCAAGTTCTCCCTGTGTCTGCGTGGGTTTTCTCCGGGTGCTCCGGTTTCCTCCCACAAACCAAAAGACTTGCAGGTTGGTAGGTAAATTGGCCATTATAAATTGCCACTAGTATAGGTAGGTGGTAGGGAAATGTAGGAACAGGTGGGGATGTGTTAGGAATATGGGATTTGTGTCGGATTAGTATAAATGGGTGGTTGATGGTCGGCACAGACTCGGTGGGCCGAAGGGCCTGTTTCAGTGCTGTATCTCTAAACTAAACATTCTACATCCCAGAGTATTGAAGGAAGTAGCTATGGTGATTGTAGATACATTGGTGATCCACTTTCAAAATTCTATCAATTCTGAAACGCTTCCTGCAGATTGGAAGGTCGCAAATGACACCCCACTATTTAAGAAGGGAGGGAAAAAGAAAATTGGGAATTACAGACCTGTTCGGCTTCCATCAGTACTAGGGAAAGTGCTAGAATCTTTTCTAAAGTATGTGATAAATGGATCTGATTGGGCAGAGTCAACATGGATTTATGAATAGGAAATCATTCATGCCGAACCTGTTGGAGGTTTTTTAGGATGTTACTCGCAGAATAGAAAAGGGGAGCCGGTGGATTTTCAGAATGCATTTGATAAAGTGCCCCACAGGAGCTTGGTAAGCAACATTAAAACACATGGGAAAGGAGGTAATATACTGACATGCAGTAAGAATTGGTTAACAGGCAGGAAACAGAGTAAGAATAAACGGTCATTCTTGCGCTGGCAGGCTGTGACTAGTGGGGTACCGCAGGGCACAGTACTTGAGCCCCAGCTGTTCACAATATATATCGATGATTTGGATATGGGGACCAAAGAAATATTTTCAAGTTTGCAGATGACACAAAACTAGGTGGGAATGTGAGTTGTGAGGGAGATGCAAAACGGCTTCAAGGGGATTTGGACAGACTTAGTGAGTGTGCAAGAACATGGTAGATGGAATATAATGTGGAAAACTGTGAGGTGGGCCACTTGGGTAGAATGAATAGATATGCAGAGTATTTCTTAAATGGTAAGAGATGAGAAAGTGTAGATGTACAAAGGGACCTGGGTGTCCTTGTCAATAGGTCACTTAAAGCTAACATGCAGGTGCAGCAAGCATTTAGGAAGGCTAATGTATGTTACTTTTATTGTAACAGGATTTGAATACAGGAGTAGTGAAGTCTTGATTCAATTGTATAGAACCTTGGTTAGATCGCACCTGGAGTACTGTGTGCAGTTTTGGTCCCCTTATCTGAGGAAGGATATTATGACCATAGAGGGACTGCAACAAAGATTCACCAGACTTGTTCCTGGGATGGCGGAACTGTTCTAAGGAAAGGGATTGAAGAAACTGAACATGCATTCTCTGGAGTTTCGAAGAATGAGCGGTGATCTCATTGAAACCTACAAAATATTTAAAGGGATAGACAAGGCAGCTAAGATGTTTCCCCTGGTTGGGGAATCTAGAACAAAGGGACACAATTTCAAAGCCACTTAGGACAGAGATGAGGAGTAATTTCTTTACTCAGAGGGTTGTGAACCTTTGGAATTCTCTACCCTTCTCTGGAAGCGCAGTCATTGAGTATGTTTAAAGTATAGATTGACAGATCTCTAAATACCACTGACAGAAGGGGATATGAGGATAGTGTGGGGGAAAAGGCATTGAAGAGGATGATCAGCCATGATCATATTGAATGGTGGAGCAGGATCGATGGGCTGAATGGTTGAATTCAGCTCCTATGTTCCTATATTCCTTAGCTGCGTAACCCCTTCAAACTCGAAGTCAGTTTAGTCAGGCTGCTTTCCGATGGTTCAGAATCTTTGGTGGTGACTTCCGATGCTATCTCATATACACCCAGGATAGCATTTTTAGTCACCTCATAATCTGATGTACCTTTATCTGTACCTTTATGGCAGCAGTGAATAAACCTCATGGGCTTTGACTGTTATTTTGCATTGTACAAACAGCATCCCACTCTCTGCTGGCCATTTCAGCTGCTTTGCAAGCTTTTCAAAAGTGATGAAATATTCTGCCACATCCTCCTCATTGAACTTTGGAATGAACTGGGAGACGTTTAAGACTTCAGCACATGGTCCTGAGCTAGGGGCAGCTCCCTCACTAGCTGTGCCTTCACTAGGTGCACTGGGTCTTCATCTAGTTGTTTGAGCCACCTTAACTCCCTTTCCTCCTTCTCAATCTGGAACACTTACTTTTTCCCTTTCTAGACACTCACTCTGATCTTTCTCTTTCTCTCTCTGGAATTCTAATTCTAATCTCTTCTGTTCTAGTTTTACCATAGCTAACATTACTCTATCTGTTAGTGATTCTAACCCTGTTTGAGTCTTCAGCTTCAAGTGAAAAATGGTTGGCCACAAGTCTTAGGATTTCGGGTTTCCTAGCTTTGGACGGAGAGTAATCCCTAACTGTCCTGCTACATTACTCAACTTTTCAACAGAGAGGGGTTTTCGCCTGCACCAAGTTACGTCACTCTATATGTAACTCCCTTATTGCGAATCTACCTACTTTATTCAAAAAGAGTGAGAGACGGAAAGCACGAAAAATTATGAGGGCACAGCTAGGGTAGATAGGAAGAAACCTTTTCCCTTAGTGGAAGTGCCAATAACCATGGGGCATTGATTTAAGTTAAGGGGCAGGCGGTTTAGAGGTGATTTGAGGGTAGAAAAATTCACCGAGAGGGTGGTTGGAATCCGGAACACACTACCTGAAGGGGTGGAAGAGGCAGGACCCTTACAAGATTTAAGAAGTATTTAGATTAGCACTTGAAGTGCCATAGCATACAAGGTTACTGGACTGGTGCTGGAAAATGGGATTAAAATGGACAGGCTTGATGGTCGGCAAGGACACAGTGGTGCGAAGGGACTGTTTCTGTGCTGTATAACTCTGTGACTCGATGATATTTCCAATTTCTCGTTTGTCGTTGGGTTACGATCTCGAGAACCTCCACATTTCTGTTACAGCCAGGTGAGGAGAGGTCTCAGGCTCCCCTCTTGTCCTATTTTTTATTTGTTCGCAACAGGATTTATTCCTTTTTAGCAGTGGACGTGCTGACTACCTCAGTAGGTATTTTACCTTTTACCTTTATTGTGATCGTGAAAGAACCAATCGGACAGGTTTTCTTGAGTTTAAACAAGAGGTGAGTTTATTATACTTAAGAATCTAAACTGGATCTGAATAAAATAATAAAAATATAAGGTACACATTCATGCACACACTCATAGGCAAATCACACAAATAAGTTATAGAGTGAGAAATAAATTTGAATTTGTATTGGAGTCTAGAATAAATTAAAAATAAACAAAGTCTGTGAGATTGGATAATTCTGTGGTTTGCGTCTTTGCCATCCTTATTTATGAGTTTCATGTCATCTGCAAGCATTGAAATTATGTTTTTTAACATATAAGTCTCTATCACTTGTATATCTATCCACATGCCAGGAAAAGCACTGATTCTAATACTAACCCCTGAGAAACAACACTGAATACTCCCCCTCCCCCAGTCTGAACAATGACCGTTCATCACTTCACTCTGCTTTCTGTCCCTGATTCAGTGTCATATCCACGCTATGACTGTCACATTAATCCATGTGCTCCATTTTTAATAACAAGACTATGACATGTCATTTGATCACAGGCCTTTTGAAAGTCCGTATACATAACATAAAACACACTATCCTCTTCAACACTCAGTTACGTTATCAACGAACTTGATCATGATTATCAGACGTGATTGGTCATTAACCTATCCGTGCTGTTTGACATTTATTATCCCATGTTCTTTCAAGAAATATATATGTTTGTACAGGGTTATGGCCTCTAGAAATTTCCAAGCACTGACATTAGACTGACTGGTCAGTAGTTGCAGGGTTTAACTAATGTCTCCTTTTGTAAGCAGGTTGTAACATTTACAACCCTCCAGTCCTCTGTCAGCACTCCCAGATCCAAGGAGGATTGAAAGCTTCTGGCCAGTGCCTCTGCTATTTCCACCATTCCTTTTTTCAACAAACCTCATATATCCAAACTAGACATAGGAACACTTCCACACTCTTGTGGTACAAAAAGTGTTGGAGAAAAAGGGGTTAACTGAACCTGTTTGTTCATTGACTGTAATTAATGTCAGTCACTATGGACACTAATTGTGTCACTGGAGGTTTTCCCTGTTCTATTAATAAGGGAGTCCTTTCAATGTGTTAACTCATAGTGTCAGTGGGAGCATTACCCACGGCACTAACAGGGATCCGTGACTGCAGAGAGAGAGAGAGAGAGAGAGAGAGAGAGAGAGAGGATCGATCAGAATCTGAGAACAATAGATAAGAATATTGCAACAATGGGTCAGAATCTGAGGACAATAGATTGGAATATTACAACAATGGACAGCAGGACTTTCTCCTTTTGGTTTGGCCTGGTTACTGCTGATTATTTTTGGATGACATTAGAATTTCGTATCTATTATGCTCTGAAAATGATTGAAACGATTTACTATCCCATCCTCGCTATTATTGGTGTCCCTGGTAAGTCTCTGCATCCAACTATTAGATCTATAAACCACATTTCATTGATTTAGTGTTCTTGTCATGTAAATCTTGGGAAGACTTAAGCCACTGTGTTCAGTCTCTGTCACAAACTCCACACTATGTCCACTATCTGAATTCCCCTCCCTACGCAATGTCTGAGACGGAAACAGACTGTTTGGAACCTCTGTTTTATATTTATACCTGAGATGAGTTCATCACCATATTCCCCCCAAGACCAACCCTACCTACTACCACCTCTGTAACATCACCCGTCATCACCTCTGCCTCAGCCCGTCTGCTGAATAAACCCTCATCTGTGCCTTTGTTAAATCCACACCTGACTATTCCAATTCTATCCTGGTCACCCTCCCAGTTATAAACCTCCATAAAGCACAGCCCATCCAGATCTCTGCTGCCTGTATCCTAACTCACACCAAATCCTGATCACCCATAACCTTTGTGCTCACTGATGTACATTGACTCCCAGTTTGGCAGCACCTTAATTTTCATATTCTTATTCTTGTGTTTGAATCCCTCCATGGCCTCACCCCTCAAATTAGTCCCATTTCCCTTCCATTTCACATATTCTTGTCAATCTTATGCCTTCAAGTCTTTTTCCAATTCCCTTTTAGAAGTGAGCTGTTATCACTCTATTTCTTCATCTGCTGTTATTTTCACTCTGTGGCAGCACTGGTGCCAAAGCGATGAAACCTGGATCCAGAAAATGATGTGAACTGCACAGCCGGCCACTTCTAATGTGGCAAGCACAGTGCCCCGGGCTGGGCAGGGACCTAGCCTGTGTATACCATGCATGTGCTGTTCGTGTGAGAAAGGGTTTGAATTGAAGTCAATCAGCCATTCCGACATCTTTGATGTACTTCTTTGACACTTTGTCCGTGCATGTCCACTGACTGCCTGTGTTAGTCACTCTCAGCTGAACACACATTCAGCAGCACTTGTAAGTCCATCTAGTGTTATTTAAAAGGACCAGGCATCCAACTTACAGGTTAGGGGCTTTTGACTTACTTCTGCTATTGTAACGTTAGTGCTGTGGATGGTTTTCTGGAGGTTGTGTTGGAAGCTGCTGCAGAGACTCAGGGCGGACAGAAGATTTGTGACCCAACTCTGGACGAGGTATTGGGACTGTAGTTACAGTTTCTCTGGGTCTGTAACATGACCAACAAATGGAGCAGAAGCTGCAGAGAGAGGAAGCTCTGTAAAGCGGGAGGAGGAAGGGGTTTTTCCCACCCACCCCCGGTTTTCCAAGAGCACTTTTCCCACCTACACCTAACCCAGGAGCAGTGTGTGAGGTCACTGATTCAAAAAGGAGGTGGTCACAGAGCTGTGTAAACTCCTGCAACAAGATCTGGAGCCTGACACCAGGGTGAGGACGGAGCTGTCAGTGGCTATTAAGGTCTCAGTTTCATTGAACTTTTATGTAAATTTGAAAATTGATAATCAAACAAACTTAAAGGCTTTGGATCTGAATGCACGAAGCATTCAGAATAAAATAAATGAGTTAGCAGCACAAATGAAGACGAATGGGTATGATTTATTGGCGATGACTGAGACGTGGGAATTGAATATCCAAGGGTACTCAGTATTTTTGAAGGATAGACAGGAAGGAAAAGGAGGAGGTGTAGATTTGTTAGTTTAGAAGAAGATCAGTGCTATGGTGAGAAATGATATAGGCACTGGAGATCAAGGTGTAGAATCAGTCTGGGTAGAAATAAAAGATAGCAAGGGGAAGAAGTCCCTGGTGGCAGCAATCTACAGGTACCCAAACAGTAGTTCCGCAGTGGGGACCATTATAAACCAAGAAATACTGTGGGCTTGTGAGCAAGGTACGGTAAGGGTGATTTTAATATGTATATAGACTGGATTAGTCAAATTGGCAAAGGTAGCCTCGAGGGAGAGTTCATTGAATGTATTTGAGATTGGTTTTAGGAGCAATATGTTGTGGAACCAACCAGGGAGCAGGCTATTCTAGATTTGGTACAGTGAAATGAGGTGGGATTAATTAATGACCTCTTAGTTAAGGATCCTCCACGGAACAGTGATCATAGCATGCTGGAATTTCAAATCCAGTTTGAGGGCGAGAAACTGGAGTCCGCTCTAGCTTTCTGGAGTTAAACAAAGGTAATTACATAGACATGAGGACTGATTTGGCCCGAGTGGACTGGGAAGGAGGACTGGAAGGTAGGAATGTTGATGAGCAGTGGCAGATGTTTAAGGAGAAATGCAATTCCTCCCAACTAAAATATATACTGGAGAGGAAGAAAGGTTCAACGAGCCGGAAAGACATCCATGGCTAAGCAAGGACGTTAAGGATAAAATAAAGACAAAGACGAAGGCATACCATATTGCAAAGGCCACTGGCTGGCTGGAAAATTGGGAATTTTTTAAAGATCAACAAAGGGTTACTAAAAAAGTAATAAAAAGTGCAAAAGTAAATTGTGAAAGAAAATTAGCACAAAATATAAACACGGATTGCAAAAGCTTCTATAAGTTTATGAAAGGTAAGAGAGTAGCTAAAGTTAATATTGGTCCCTTGGAGGATGAGACTGGGAAGTTGATAGAGGGGGAAACAGAAATGTAGGAAACATTAAATCAGTATTTTGCCTCAGTTTTCACGGTTCAGGACACTAGTACCATCCCAATAGTAACAGGTAATGCAGAAGTTATAGAAAGAGAGGAATTTAGAACAATCATTATATGGGGAGGCGGTAGCGTAGCATGGGTAGGCGGTGGTATAGTGCTATTGTCACTAGACCAATAACCCAGAGACCCAGGGTATTGCTCTGTGGACATGTGTTCCAATCCCACCACAGCAGAAGGTGGAATTTGAATTTAATTAATCAATCTGGAATTAAAAGCTAGTCTAGTGATGGCCATGAAACCACTGTCGATTTTTGTAAAAACACATCTGGTTCACTAATGTCCTTTAGGGAAGGAAATCTGCTGTCCTTACCTCGTCTGGCCTACATGTGACAGCAATGTGGTTGACTCTTACATGCCCTATGAAGTGGCCTAGCAAGCCACTCAGTTGTAACTAACTGCTACAAAGTCATTATAAAGGAATGAAACCAGACGGACCACCCAGCATTGACCTAGGCACCGGGAACGACCACGGCAAAACCTAGCCCTGTCCACCCTGCAAAGTCCTCCTTACTAACATCTGGGGGCTTGTTCCAAAGATGGCAGAGCTGACCCACAGACTAGTCAAGCAACAGCCTGACATAGTCAGACTCACGGAATCAAACCTTACAGACAATGTCTCAGACACTGCCACCATCATCCCCGGGTATGGCCTGTCCCACCGGCTGGACAGACCCAGCAGAGGTGGTGGCACAGTGGTATACAGTCGGGAGGGAGTTGCCCTGAGATTCCTCAACATCGACTCTGGACCCCATGAAGCCTCATGGCATCAGATCAAACATGCGCAAGGAAACCTCCTGCTGATTACCACATACCGCCCTCGCTCAGCTGATGAGTCAGTATTCCTCAATGTTGAACAGCACTTGGAGGAAGCAATGAGGGTGGCGAGGGCAGAACTGTATTCTGGGTGGGGGTCTTCAATGTCCATCACCAAGAGTGGCTCGGTAGCACCAATAGTGACCGAGCTGACCGAGTCCTAAAGGACATATCTGCAAGACTGGGTATGTGGCTGGTGGTGAGGGAACCAACAAGAGGGGAAAACATACTTGACCTCGTCCTCACCAATCTGCCCGCCACAGATGCATCTGTCCATGACAGTGTTGGTAGGAGTGACCACTGCACAGTCCTTGTGGAGACGAAGTCCCAACTTCGCATTGGGGATATCCTCCATCGTATTGTGTGGTTCTACCACCGTGATAAATGGGACAGATTTCCAACAGATCTAGCAATGCAAAACTGGATATCCGTGAGGCGCTGTGGGCCATCAGCAGTAGCAGAATTGTACTCAATCACAATCTGTAACCTCATGGTACGGCATATCCCCCACTCTACCATTACCATCAAGCCAGGAGGCCAACCCTGTTTCAATGAAGAGTGCAGGAGGGCATGCCAGGAGCAGCACCAAGCATATCTCAAAATGAGGTGTCAACCTGGTGAAGCTACAACACAGGACTATCTGCGTGTGAAACTGCGTAAGCTAAGCGAACAGAGCTCAGCGAACCCAGAGCCAATGGATAAGATCTAAGCTCTGCAGTCCTGCCACATTCAGCCCTGATTAAACAACTAACTGGAGGAGGTCGCTCCACAAATATCCCCATCCTCAATGATGGGGGAGCCCATCACATCAGTGCAAAAGATAAGGCTGAAGCATTTGCAACAATCTTCAGCTAGATGGGCCGAGTTGATGATCCATCTCGGCCTCCTCCTGAAGTCCCCAGCATCATAGATGCCAGACTTCAGCTAATTCGATTCATTCCACATGATATCAAGAAACGACTGAAGGCACTGGATACTGAAAAAGCTATGGGCCCTGACAATATTCCGGCAACAGTGCTGAAGACCTGTGCTTCAGACCTTGCCGCACCCCTAGCCAAGCTGTTCCAGTACAGCTACAACACTGGCATCTACCCTGCAATATGGAAAATTGCCCAGGTATGTCCTATACACAAAAAGCAGAACAAATCCAACTGGCCAATTACCGCCCCATCAGCCTACTCCCATCGTTAGTAAAGTGAAGGAGGGTGTCATCAACAGTACCATCAAGCGGCACTTGCTTCGCAATAACCTGCTCAGTGATGCTCAGTTTGGTTTCCGCCAGGGACACTCAGTTCGTGACCTCATTACAGCCTTGGTTCAATCATGGACACAAAAGTTGAACTCAAGAGGTGAGGTGAGAGTGACTGCCCTTGACATCAAGACAGCATTTGACTGAATATAGCATCAAGGAGCCCGAGCAAAACTGAGGTAAATGGGAATCAGATGAAAGCCCTCCTCTGGCTCGATTCAAACCTAGCCCAATGGAAGATGGTTGTGATTGATGGATGTCAATCATCTGAGCTCCAGGACATGACTGCAGGAGTTCCTCAGGGTAGTGTCCTTGGCCCAACCATCTTCAGCTGCTTCATCAATGACCTTCCTTCACTCATATGGTCAGATGTGGGGTTGTTCGCTGATGACTGCACAATGTTCAGCACCATTCGTGACGCCTCAGATACTGAAGCAGTCCATGTAGAAATGCAGCAAGACCGGGACAATATCCAGGCTTGGGCTGATAAGTGACAAGTAACATTCGCGCCACACAAGTGCCAGGCAATGACCATGTCCAACAAGAGAGAATCTAACCATCTCCCCTTGGCATTCAACGGCATTACCATCGCTGAATCCCCCACTATCAACATCCTAGGGGCTACCATTGACCAGAAACTGAACTGGAGTAGCCATAGAATTACCGTGGCTACAAGAGCAGGTCAGAGGCCAGGAATCCAGAGGCGAGTAACTCACCGCCTGACTCCTCAAAGCCTGTCCACAAGGCACAAGTCAGCACTGTGATAGAATACTCTCCACTTGCCTGGATGGGTGCAGCTCCAACAACACTCAAGAAGCTAAACACCATCCAGAACAAAGTAGCCCACTTGATTGGCACCCCATCCACAAACATTCACTCCCTCCATTACCTTCACACAATAGCAGCTGTGTGTACCATCTACAAGATGCACTGCAGCAATGCACCAAGGCTCCTTTGACAGCACCTTCCAAACCCGCGACCTCTCCCAACTAGAAGGACAAGGGCATAAAATACATGGGAACACCACCACCTGAAAGTTACCTTCCGAGTCACATACCATCCTTACTTGGAACTATATCGCCGTTCCTTCACTGTCGCTGGGTCAAAATCCTGGAACTCCCTTCCGAACAGCACTGTGGGTGTACCTACCCCACATGGACTGCAGCAGTTCAAGAAGGCAGCTCACCACCGCCTTCTCACGGGCAATTAGAAATGGGTAATAAATGCTGGCTTAGCCAGTGACGTCCACGTCCCATGAATAAATAAAAAAAATCACTCGGAAAAAAGTACAGAACAAACTATTGCGATTGAAGGCAGGCAATTCCCAAGGCCTGATGGCCTACATCCTAGTGTCTGAAAGGAAATGGCAGCGGAGATAGTGGATCCATTGGTTATAATATTCCAAAATTCCCTGGATGCGGGAAAGGTTCCAGTGGATTGGAAAAAAAGCCAGTTTCACGCCCTTATCCAAAAAGGGAGGGAGACAGAAAGTAGGAACCTCTAGACCAAATAGTTTAACGTCTATCATTGGGAAATAGTTACAATCCATTATTAAGGAAGCAATAACAGGACATTAGAAAGTCAAAATGCAACCCATCAGTGTCAGGTTTTATGAAGGGTCAATCCTGTTTGACGAATTTGCTAGAGTGCTTCGAAGCTGTGACAAGAAATGTGGAAAATGGGGATCCTGTAGATGTATTCTGTCTAGACTTCCAGAAGGCATTTGATAAGCTGCCACACAAAAGGATAATACACAAGGTAAGATCACATGGGGTTAGGGGCAATTTATTAACTTTGTTAGAGGATTGGCTAACAAAGAGAAAACAGAGAGTCGGGATAAATGAGTCTTTTTCTAGTTGGCAAGATGTAACTAGTGGGGTACCACAGGGCTCGGCCCTTGGGCCCCAACTATTTATAATCTATATTAATGACTTAGATGCAGGGATAGAAGGTACGATAGCCACATTTGCAGATGACACTAAAATAGATTGGATAGTAAGTTGCAATAAATACATAAGAAATTTACAAATTGAAATAGGCATGTTAGGTGAATGGGCCAAAAATTTGGAAGATTGAGTTTAACGTGGATAAGTGTGAGGTTATCCATTTTGGTTAGAAAAATAGAAAAATAAATTATTATCTAAATGGAGGGAAACGTCAGAATGCTTCGATGCAGAGGAATCTGGGTGCCCTCGCGTATGAATCACAGAAAGCTAGTTTGCAGGTACAGCAGGGGATAAGGAAGGCACATTGAATTTTGGAATTTATTGCTAAAGGAATAGAATGTAGGAAAGTGTTGCTGCAACTGTACAAGGTATTAATGAGACTGCACCTGGAGTATTGCGTCCAGCTTTGGTCTCCTTACTTGAGGATGGATGTAGTTGCACTGGAGGCAGTTCAAAGGAGGGTCACGAGATTGATTCCAGGGATGAGGGGTTTGTCTAATGAAGAGAGATTAAGCAGTTTATGCCTTTACTTTCCAGAGTTTAGAAGTTCGAATGGGGTACATAAGATGATTAAACGATTGACAAAGTAGACGTAGAGCTGACGCTTCCTCTTGTAGGGCAATCTAGAACGAGAGGTCATAGTTTTAGTATAAAGGGGGATCAGATTTAAAACAGAGATGAAGAGAAACTTCTTCTCTCAAAGAGTCCTGAGTCTGTGGAAATCACTACTCCATAGCGTGGTGGATGCCGAGACATTGAGTAAATTTAAGGAGGGGATAGACAGATTTTTCATTAGTAATGGGTTGAAGGGTTATGGAGAACGGGCAGAAAAGTAGAGTAGAGGCCGAGATGAGATCAGCCATGATCATATTGAATGACAGAACAGGCTCGAGGGGCTGAACTGCTACTCCTGATCCTAGTTTTTATGTTCTTATCTGGATCTATCCAGGCAAGAGTGGGTGACGTATCCATTATCTCTATCTTTGTTGTCTATTGATATATCTGCTGTGTGACGGAGGCCATCTATGTCGGGTGAGGTGAATTATACTTCTGCTACCTCAGCAGGGAGAAGCAGGATGAGAGAACCCGTGGCATTGTCAGGAAAGCGGGAATCCTAATGGTGTAGGTGGCTCTGCGGGGTCCCCATGTTAACGGGGAGAGGTACAGGAACTGAAAGAACTCTCACTCCATTAATGTCCAGTTGGTGTGTGAACATGCCCTGTACATCATGTTGGTAAATGCCCACTATCCTGGCAGCAGCCACCAAACCTTCATTCTGAAGCAGTCAGCCATTCCCAACACGTCAGGCCTCCATGCACTACCAGAATGTGGCTCACGACCTCTAAACTCTGGACACTCCCCTCCCCCACACAAAACCACCAGGTGAAGCAATGCTTCCGATGTCTGAACCGCTCGGGGGGAGCCCTCGGAGCCCTCCAGTACATACTGCAGCAGGTGTCCAAGTTCATGGTGTTCTGCTGCACCCTTCATATCATCACCATCATGAGGACACAGGCATGGGAACCAGGAATCCGGAGGCTACCTCAGTAGGAGGAGGAGGACGCAGGGAGGATATTTCCTGGATGATTTCAACCCGGATAGGCTGTCGTAGAGACGCTGCTAAGATTCCAGTTCCCAGAGGACAACTTCCCTTTCCCAACATGGATCCCCCTCTTCTCCACCATTGCACCCATCTGAGACGCCCCATCGCAGCGTCCCCTTGGTCACTATCCTGCAATAGAAAACACCAATAAAATGTTTTTCATGATCATCTTCATCCAACAACACATGCAATTATACAAACAAAAACTGAACTATTTATCCTTGTGCACTCCCTTAGTCCCTGTCTTGTGGGTTCCCTCAACTGCTCCTACACAGTGTTTCTCAGTGACTGCAGCATGGCTGGTGGAAGGCTGCTGACTTTCACTGAGGGAGACTGCAGATGGCCTTTCAGGACGTCCTCGAGCTGCTCTAGGCCTTGAGGACTCGGATTCAGACTGCACCACCTCGACATGGGCAGCAGCTCCAGCAATGTTCACATCTGAGTCCTGTGTATTATAACTTGTTTGTGTCCTCACCCTCCTGTGATCTGACACATGAACTATCCTTTCCCCCTGGCCTGGCTGCAGCTCACTCGTGCTCGGTGACTCACCCCGTGCAGATTCCGACTCTATACCAGCCTCTAAGGTACACGCACTGTAAGTATTTGATCTGGTGGCTGTGAGTATCAGACCAAATGATGGGGCTTCACCATCAGTGCTCTTCTGCTGCTCTCTTTCTGTCTCTGGAACTGCTGTGACTGGGAAGTTGGCAGTATTGGGCTATCATTGGAAAGTATAAAATCAGAAGGGGAGGTTTGAGGTGAAGGATTGGGGGTGGAATGGAATGCAGGAAGTCCATGGTCTTACCATCTGCAGCTTGTACAACAACATTTCTAACGTTTACCAGTTCTGATGAGGGGTCACAGACCTGAAACATTAACTCTGTTTCTTTCCACACCGATGCTGCTAGATCCATTGAGTATTTCCGGCACTTTCTGTTCAGGTACACAGATGTGCCCCATCGCCCAACTTACCTCGGTCCTTTGTTAGCTTAAATTTGCATTACTGGACATCCTCAGATATTCCATTGAGAATAAAATCGTAATTCCCATCATACACCTCGAAAATCCTTACGATGTCCGTCTCCTCAGGTGTGCCTGTTTTTCTTGTCTACCAGGTTATCAATTGACTAGTTCCTGTGATATGCTAGTGACATTGTATTTCTGGCTTTACTGATTCAAAACTCTCTGAAAGTACCCCCCCCTCCCCCAACAACACCACCGCCCACGCTCTCAGTGATGAACACACACGTTTGATTGAGTATAAATTCTCTTTGTTTGCCAAATGTCCTACCCATTCTCAGCAATGATCGCTCAACTGAGTTTACTATTTCTCACAAACCAAGTAAACCAAGCCTATCATCCCGATGTCTCTGTTCCCTCTCCTACACCACAGTAAGGTCTGATCTAGGGTCGGAGATTACCCAAAAGGAGGTTCAAATACAGCACAAAATCAGAATAAACATGGTGGAGAAACAATCTGTGACAGATGAGAAAGGCTTTCTGGCTGTGGATTAGATTTTAGAAGCTATTATTAAAGATTTTATAGCAGGGCAGGTAGAAAAATTTAGAGTGATCAGGTAGAGTCAACATGTTTTTGTGAAAGGGAAATTATGTTCTACCAATTAACTGGAGTTCTTTGAAGAAGTAACATGTGCTGTGGCTAAAAGGGAACTGGTGGATGTACTGTACAAAGATTTCCAGAAGGTATTTGATAAGGTGCCACATCAAAAGTTATTGCGGAAAATAAAAGCTCATGGTGAAGGGGGTAACATACTGGCATGGATAGAAGATTGGTTAGCTAACAGGAAACAGAGAGCAGGCATAAATGGGTAATTTTCTGGTTGGCAGGATGTAACGAGTGGTGTGCCACAGAGATCAGTGCTGTGTCCTCAACCTTTTTTTTATCTAAATGACTTGGATGAACGGACCGAGGGTGTGGTTGCTAAATTTGTTGATGACACAAAGATCTGAAGGGGACATAAGGAGGCTTCAAAGGGACATAGATAGATTGAGTGAGAATGCAAAGATCTGGGAAATGGAGTAGAATCTGGGGAAATGTGAAATTGTCCATATTGGTAGGAAATAAAACTAAGCATATTATCTGAATGGTGAGGCATTGCAGAACTCTATGATGCAGGAGTATCTGGGTGTCCTGGTGCATGAATTGCATAAGGTTACTCTGCAGGTTCAGCAAGTAATCAGGAAAGCTAATAGAATGTTATCATTTATTGTGAGTGGAATTGAATACAAAGGTAGGGAGAGCATTGGTGAGACAGTATCTGGAGTTCTGTGTACAGTACTGGTCTCCATATTTCAGGAAGGATGTAAATGCGTTGTAAGCAGTTCAGAGAAGGTTTATTAGACTAATATGGGCGGACTGCCTTATGAGGAAAGGCTGGACAGGCTAGGCTTGTATCAGCTGGAGTTTAGAAGAGTAAGGGGCGACTTGATTGAAACATTTAAGATTCTGAGCATGGGATAGAGAAAGTGAGGGTGACAGAGAGAGAGAGCGAGAGAGACAGAGAAAGAGAGAGAGAGAGAGAGAGAGACAGCTGAGCTCATCGACTGCTGAAACCCTCAACCTTGCCTTTGTTACCTCGAGATTTGACTATTCTAACACACTCCTGGCTTGTCTCCCACATTCTACTCTCTGTAACCTTGTGGTTATCCAAAACTCTGCTGCCATCTTCTAATTTACACTAAATTCTGTTTACCCAACATCTCTGTGCTCACTGACCTACATTGGCTTTTCGTCCAGTAACACCTTAATTTTAATATTCCAACCATGCGATAGAATTGGTGGCACAGTGGTTAACACCACAGCCTCACAGCTCCACCAAGACAGGTTCGAATTTGCCTGTGTGCAGTTTGCTAGTTCTCCCTGTCACCGCGTGGGTTTCAGCAGTGTGCTCTGGTTTCCTGACAGCCAAAGACTTGCAGGTTGATAGGTACATTGGCCATTGTAATTTATCCCAAGTGTAGGTAGGTGGTAAGAGAATGGTGGGGATGTGTTACGAATAATGGGATTAATGCAGGTTGAGTATAAATGGGTGGTTGTTGGTCAGCACAGACACAGTGGGCCGAAGGGACTGTTTCAGTGCTGTGTCTCTGCGACAAAATCCCTCCACAGCCTCGTCCCTCTCATTACCGCAATCGCCTGTCCATTTCCAATATTCCTGAAACGTGTTCATCTTAAAGTATTTTTCTAATTCCCTTTTTAAAGTGAGTTTCTTTCCCTCTGTCTCTCTCCCTGACCACACATTTCATCTCTCCAGCTCCACTGGTGCTGTGGAAATTTGGATCCATTAAATGGTGTGAGCTGCACTGCCGGTCACATCCAGCACATTGTGCAGGAATCAGGCTGGCCGGGGTGCTAGTGTGGGTGTAACTTGTGTGTGTCTGTAGTGTGAGGAGGGAATTGAATATGATGTCAATCAGCCATTCCAGCAGCTTTGATGTGTGACTTTGAAACCTGGTCAGTGCATGTCCGCTGACCGCCTGTGTTAGTCACTCTCAGCTGAACATACATTCAGCAGCACGAGGAACCCCCTCCAGTGTTATTTAAAAGGACCAGGCATAAAACTTACAGGTGAGAGACTTTAGACTTACTTCTGCTATTGTAAAGTTAGTGGAGGTGCTGTGGATGGTTTTCTGGGGGTTTTGTTGTGAGCTGCTGAAGACATTCAGGGAGGACAGAGAATTTGGTGACCCAACTCTGGACGAGGTATGGGGACTGTAGTTGCAGTGTCTCTCGGTCTGTAACATGATCAACAAATGGAGCAGAGGCTGCAGAGAGGGGAAGCTCTGTGAAGAGGGAGGAGAAGGGGGCTCTGCACTACCCACCCCGGGTTTTCCAAGAACAGTTTTCCTACCTACACCTAACCCAGGAGCGGTGTGTGAGGTGACTCTGATTCAATAAGGAGCTGGTCAGAGAGCTGTGTCACCTCCTGTAACACAACCTGGAGCCTCACACCAGGGTGAGGACGGAGCTGTCAGTGGCCGTTAAGGTCACAGTTTCATTGAACGTCTATGTATCTGGAACTTCCCAGGCAGGAGCAGGAGACATTTCCAACGTAGAGTCATGGAGAGTGATGGAGTCATTTACAACACAGAAGGAGGCCATTCGCCCCTCCATGCCAGCTCTCTGTGGAACAATCCAGTCATTCCCACTCTTCCGCTCAATCCCCTATCTCTGCAAGTTCATTTCCTTCCGGTGTCCATCCAGTTTCCTTTTGAAATCATTGATTGTCTCGGCTTCCACCACCCTCATGGGCAGTGAGTTCCAGCTCATTACCATCCACTGTGTAAAAAAGTTCTTCTTCATATTCCCCCTGTATCTCTTACCCAAAACCTTCCATCTGTGTCCCCTAGTCTGTGCTTCATCAGTTAATGGGAACAGTTTTTCCTTGTCTATCTTATCTAAACCTGTCAAAATCATGAGGGGTCTGGACAGATTAGGTGGGGAGAAACTGTTCCCACTTGTGAAAGGATCAAAAATGGATGGGCACAGATTTAATGTACTTGTTTAAAGAAAACAATGTGAACATGAGGAAAACATTTTTGCACAGTGAGTGGTTAGGTTCTGGATTGCACTGTCTGAGAGTGCGATGGAGGCAGGTACACTTCAGGCATTGGAAAGGGAATTATATAGTGACCTGATAAGGAATAATGTACAGGGTTATGGGAAATAGACACTAAGTGAATTGCTCACTCAGTGAGCCCGTGCAGATATGATGGGCCGAATGGCCTCCTTCTGTGCTGCAATAAATCTGTGATTTTCTGTGATTCTGTCACAATCTTGCACACTTCCAGTAAATATTCCCGCAATCTTCTTTACTCCAGGGAGAACAATCCCAGTTTTTTCCAGACTAACCTTGTTGCTAAAATCCCCCATCCCTGGAACCATTCTGGTAAATATCCACTGCACCCTCTCAATGGCCCTCACATCCTTCCTAAAGTGTGGTGAACAGAACTGTTCACAATACCCCACTTGGGGCCTAACCAGAGCTGTATACATTTTAAGCATAACTTCCCTGCTTTTGCACTCTATGCCTCTATTTATGAATCCCGAGGTCTCATATGCTTTGTCATCACTCTGTCAATATGTCCTGCCACCTTCAAAGATTTATACACATCCACACACAGGTCCGTCTGTTCCTGCACATACTGAAGAACTATACCATTCTGTCTGCATCGCCTGACACTATCCCTTCTGCCAAAATTCATCACCTCACACTCCTGTGTATTAAATTCGATCTGCCACTTCTCTGCCCATTCTGCCTTTCTATCCGTGTCCTGTTGCAGACAGTTTGTATCATCCTCACTGTTTGTCTGTCCTCCAAATTTGGTATCATCGGCAAATTGTGAGGCTCCACTCTGAATTCCAAGATCGAAGTCATTTATGTATAGAAAAAAAAAGCAGAGGTCCTAGCACTGATCCTCGGGGAACACCCATTACCTACCATTCTCCAGTCTGAAAAACAAACATTTCAAACATTTCTCTGTTTTCTGTCCTGAAGCCAATTTTTGATTCAATTGGACACCGACCCTTCAATTTCATGAAGCTCAGTTTTGTTCACCAGCCTTTTATGTGGCACCTTATCAAACGCTTTTAAAAAAACCTTTATAAACAGCATCCACCACATTCCCTTCATCATTGTTATCTGATACATCATCAAACAATGCTATTAGATTAGTAAAGCATGATCTTCCTATTAAAAATATCCATGCTGACAATCCTTAATTAACTCAAACCTCTATAAGTGTGTGTTGATAGTGTCTTCCCTTGATGATTGTTTCTAAAACCTTACTCACCACTGATGTTAAACTAACTGATCAGTAGTTACGAGGACTGTGTGTTGTCCATTGATAATTCAGTGAGGTGAGGGTGACCATCTATCTCATCATTTTCTCCCTCATCAGGGAGAAGCTGGATGCGAGATCCAGTGGCTTTGTCAGGATAGCGGGATTCCTGATGGTGTAGGTGGCTCTGCGGGGCCTCCATATCAACAGGGAGAGGTACAGGGACTGAACGAACTCTCACTCCATTAATGTACAGTTGGTGTGTGAGCATGTCCACTAACCTGGCAGCAGCCATCATACCTTCATTCTGAAGCAGTCAGCCGGTCCCAACACTTCGGGGCTCCATGCAGCACCAGAATGTGGTTCATCGGAGATAAATAAACCCCCCTCTAGACACGGCACATGTTTCTACATCCTCAAACCACCCCCACCGCCAACCAACCTCACACAATTAACATGTGTATAATGTGAGCAATGGAGTCACCAGGAACATGGTGGGACAGACCATCGGTGTGATGAAGCAATGTTTCTGATATCTGAACCGCTCGGGGCGAGCCCTCCAGTACACACTGGAGCAGGTGTCAAAGTTCATGGTGTTCTGCTGCACCATTCACATCATCACCATCATGAGGACATAGGCATTGGCATCAGGATTCCGGAGGCTACCTCAGGAGGAGGAGGCAGGAAGGATATTTCCTGGATGCCTTCCAGCCGGACAGGCTGTCGTAGAGACCCTGCTAAGATTCGAGCTCCCATAGGACAACTTCCCTTTCCCTCCATGGATCCCCCATTCTCCACCATTACACCCATCTGAGACGCCCCATCACAGCGTCCCCTTGGTCACCATCCTGCTATGAAACAATCAGAATTAATGCATTACAGAAGGACCAATTCAGACTTTCGTGTCTGCACTGGCTCTCTGAATGAATAATTCACTGAATGCCGTTCCCTGAATTCTCCATGTAACCTGCACACTCTTCCTTCTCAGATTAAAGTCTATTCAGCTTCAGTTGAACCTGCCTCCACCACACTCTAAGGCAGTGCATTCCAGACCCTGTTTCACTGTGTGAAAAAAGCTTTTCCTCATGTCGTCTTTGCACCTTTTACCCATTCTTTAAATCTGTGCCCTCTCGTTCTTGATCCTTTCACGAGTGGGAACAGTTTCTCTCTGTCTACTCTGTCCAGACACATCATGATTTTTGAAACCTCTAATAAATCAACTCTCAGCCTTCTGCAAGGAAAACAGTCCTAACTTCTCCAATCTATCTTCATAACTGAAATTCCTCATCCTGGGAATCATTCTCGTGAATCTTTTCTGCACTCTCTCCAATGCCCTCACGTCTTTTCTCAAGTGTGGTGTCCAGAACTGGATGTAATACTCCAGCTGAGGCCGAAGTAGCGTCTTATGCAAGTTCAATATAGCATCCTTGCTCTTGTACTCTATGTCCCTATTAATAAAGCCTAGGGGATTATATGATTTATTAAATGCTCACTCAACCTGTCCTGCCACCTTCAATGACTTATGCACGTATACACCCAGGTCGATCTGCTGCTTCACCCCCTTTAGAATTGTAACCTTTATTTTACATTGTCTCTCCATGTTCTTCCCACCAAAATGAATCACTTCACGTTTCTCTGCATTGAACTTCACCTGCCACCTGTCTGCCCATTCCAGCAACATTTCAATGTCCTTTTGAAGTTCTTCACTATCCTCCTCACAGTTCACAATGCTTCCAGTTTCATATCATCTGTAAACTTTGAAATTGTTGCCTGTACACCAAGGTCTAGGTCATTAATATATATCAGGAAAAGAAAGGATCCGAACACTGATCCCTGGGGAACTCCACTACAAACCTTCCTCCAGCCTGAAACACATCTATTAACCACTACTCTTTGTTTCCTGTCACTCAGCTAATTTCGTATCCATGTTGCAACCCCCGTCCCTTTTATTCCGTGAGCTGCAAGTTTGCTCACAGGTCTGTTGTGTGGCACTGTGTTAAAATGTTTTGCACGCAGAGAGTGGTTAAATGTCTGGAATGCACTGCTTGAGTGTGGTGGAGGCAGGTTCCATTTAAACTGAATAGACTGTCATATGAAAATCCATGTTAACCACATCAACAGCATTACCCTTATCAACTCTCTCTGTTACCACCTCAAAAATCTACAGCAAGTTAGTTAAACATGATTTTCCCTGAAGAAATCCATGCTGGCTTGCTTAATTAACTCGCATATGTCCATGTGATTATTGATTTTGCCCAAAATTATTTTTTCTAGAAGTTTTCCCACCACTGTAGTTAAACTGACTGGCCTGTTGTTGCTGGGTTGACCTTTACACCCTTTTTTGATCAAGGGTGTAACGTTTACAATTCTCCAGTCCTCTGGCATCACCCCGAGTCCAAGGAAGACTGAAAATTTATGTCCAGTGCCTCTGTGATTTTCACCCTCACTTCCCTCAGTATCCTTGGATGCATCCCATCTGGTCCTGGTGTTTTATCCACTTTAAGTACAGACAGCCTATCTAATACTTCCTCTTTATCAATTTTAAACCCCACTAGTGTCTGACTTACCTCCTCTTTCAACATTGCCTGGGTTGCATCTTAGAACCATAGAAAGTTTATGGCACAGAGAGAGACCACTTGGCCCATCGTGTCTATGCTGTCTGAAAAACGATCCATCCATTCCGATCCTAACTTCCAGCATTTGATTGATTACAGCACTTGAGGTGCCTATCCTTTTGAATGAGTTGTGCGTTTCTGCCTCAACTACCCTTTCGGACTGTGAGTTCCAGACTCCCACCACCCGCTGGGAGAAAAATAAAATCCGCAGCTCACTTATAATCTTCCTACCAATCACTTTAAGTCTATTCCCCCTTGTCACTGACCTCTTTGCTAAGGTGAATAGACCCTTCACCTCCACTCTAACCAGGCCCCTCAACATTTTGTACATTTCAATCAGATTTCCCCTCAGCCTTCTCTGTTCCAAGGAGAACAAGCTCAGCCTATCCAATCTTTCCTCATAGCTGCACCTTTCCAGTCCTGGCAACATCCTCATAAATCTCCTCAGTACCCTCTCTAGTGCAATTACATCCTTTCTGTAATGAGGTGACCAAAACTGCACACAGTACTCAAGTTGTGGCCTAAGCAATGAGTATTACTGTTCCAGCATAACCTCCCTACTCTTATATTCTATACCTCGGCTAATAAAGGAAAGGATTCCGTATCTTCTTCCTTGTTAAAGACAGATGCAAAGTATTTATTTAGTACCTCAGCTATGCCCTCTGCCTCCATGTGTAAATCCCATTTCAGGTGCTGAGTCAGCCCCATTCCTCCTTTTACTACCCTTTTTACTATTTATATGTTTGCATAAAACATTGGAATTTTCTTTAATGCTAGCTGCCAGTCTCTTTTCATGCTCTCTCTTTGCTTCTGTTATTTGCTTTTTCACTTCCCCTCTGGACCCTCTATATTCAGCCTGGTTCTCAATAGAATTTTCTACCTGGCCTCTGTCATAAGTTTGAACATCGGTGAATAACTTTCTCAACTTTTCGTGCGACCTTCAAAGATCTGTGCGAATACACTCCAAGTTGTTCTGTTCCTGTCTCCTCATTTAAACAGTACCCATTTGTTTATATTGCCTTCCCTTACACTTCCTGCAAAAACATATCACTTCACACTTCACAGTGTTAAATTACATCTGCCATGTTCCTCCCCATTTCACCAGTCAGTCTCCATCATCCTGAAGTCTGTTACTATCCTTCTCACTGTGTATTAACATTTCCAACTTTCCTGTCATCTGGAAACTTTGACATTATCCCCTCTGTACACAAGCCCATTGCATTAACATACAGCAACAGTAATCCCAACAGTGACCGTGGGGAACCCCACTGTGTACTTCCCTCCAGACTGAACAATAACCATTCTCCACTACTGCCTGCTTTCTGTCAGCGAGCTAATTTCCTGCATGCTGCCATTGAAAATAAAAGACTTTCATTGATGTAGCGCCTTGAATGACGACTGCATGTCCCAAAGTGATTTACAACAAATGAGGACTTTCTAAAGTGTAGTCACACTTGTAATGTAGGAAACAGGGCAGACAATTTCTGCACAGCAAGATCCCACAGGCAGCAATGTGATCATGATCAGATCTGTTTTTGTGATGTTGATTGAAGGAGAAATATTGACCAGGACACCGGGAATAATTCCCCTGCTCTGCGTCTACATAGTGCGGTGGGATCTTTAACATCCACCTGAGAGGGCAGACTGCAACTTTGTTTAAAGTTTCATTCGATAGACTGCACCTCTGACAGTGCAACACACCCTCAGTACTGCACTGCAATGTCAGCATTGATTCTTGTGATCAAGTCCTGCAGTGACACTTGATCCTAGAAGCTTGTGACTGAAAGGGGAGAGAGATACAAACTGAGTCACGGCTGACATTGGTCCTTTAATCGCATGTGTTTCCAATTTGGCAACATGGCTGTTATTAGAATTAGAATTAGAACATTACAGCGCAGTACAGGCCCTTCGGCCCTCGATGTTGCGCCGACCTGTGAAACCATCTGACCTACACTATTCCATTTTCATCCATATGTCTATCCAATGACCACTTAAATGCCCTTAAAGTTGGCGAGATGACTACTGTTGCAGGCAGGGCGTTCCACGCCCCTACTACTCTCTGAGTAAAGAAACTACCTCGAAGATCTGTCCTCTATCTATCACCCCTCAACTTAAAGCTATGTCCCCTCGTGTTTGCCATCACCATCCGAGGAAAAAGACTCTCACTATCCACCCTATCTAACCCTCTGATTATCTTATATGTCTCTATTAAGTCACCTCTCCTCCTCCTTCTCTCCAACGAAAACAACCTCAAGTCCCCCAGCCGTTCCTCGTAAGACCTTCCCTCCATACCAGGCAACATCCTAGTAAATCTCCTCTGCACCCTTTCCAAAGCTTCCACATCCTTCCTATAATGTGATGACCAGAACTGCATGCAATACTCCAGGTGCGGTCTCACCAGAGTTTTGTAAAGCTGCAGCATGACCTCGTGGCTCCGGAACTCGATCCCCCTACTAATAAAAGCTAACACACCATATGCCTTCTTAACAGCCCTATTAACCTGGGTAGCAACTTTCAGGGATTTATGTCCCTGGACACCAAGATCGCTCTGTTCATCTGCATTACCAAGAATCTTCCCATTAGCCCAGTACTCTGCATTCCTGTTACTCCTTCCAAAGTGAATCACCTCACACTTTCCCACATTAAACTCCATTTGCCATCTCTCAGCTCAGCTCTGCAGCCTATCTATGTCCCTCTGTACCCTACAACATCCTTCGGCACTATCCACAACTCCACCGACCTTCGTGTCATCCGCAAATTTACTAACCCACCCTTCTACACCCTCATCCAGGTCATTTATAAAAATGACAAACAGCAGTGGCCCCAAAACAGATCCTTGCGGTACACCACTAGTAACTAAACTCCAGAATGAACATTTTCCATCAACCAATTCTGATCCAAAGCTCTAAATCACCTTCAATCCCATACTTCTGTATTTTCTGCAATAGCCTACCGTGGGGAACCTTATCGAACGCCTTACTGAAATCCATATACACCACATCCACTGCTTTACCCTCATCCACCTGTTTGGTCACCTTCTCAAAAAACTCAATAATGTTTGTGAGGCACGACCTACCCTTCACAAAACCGTGCTGACTATCGCTAATGAACTTATTCTTTTCAAGATGATTATAAATCCTGACTCTTATAACCTTTTCCAATATTTTACCCACAACCGAAGTAAGGCTCACAGGTCTATAATTACCAGGGCTGTCTCCACTCCCCGTCTTGCACAAGGGGACAACATTTGCTATCCTCCAGTCTTCTGGCACTATTCCTGTCGACAATGACGACATAAAGATCAAGGACAAAGGCTCTGCAATCTCCTCCCTGGCTTCCCAGAGAATCCTAGGATAAATCCCATCTGGCCCAGGGGACTTATCTATTTTCACACTTTCCAAAATTGCTAACATCTCCTCCTTGTGAATCACAAATGCATCTAGCCTAGTTGTCTGAATCTCAGTGTTCTCCTCGACAACATTTTCTTTCTCTACTGTAAATACTGACGAAAAATATTCATTTAACGCTTCCCTTATCTCCTCTGATTCCACACACAACTTCCCACTGCTATCCTTGATTGCCCCTAATCTAACTTTAGTCATTCTTTTATTCCTGATATACCTATAGAAAGTCTTAGGGTTTTCCTTGATCCTATCCGCCAATGACTTCTCGTGTCCTCTCCTTGCTCTTCTTAGCTCTCCCTTTAGATCCTTCCTGGCTCGCTTGTAACTCTCAAGCGCCCTAACTGAGCCTTCACGTCACATCCTAGCATAAGCCTTCTTCTTCCTCTTGACAAGTACTTCAACTTCTTTAGTAAACCACGGCTCCCTCGCTGGACAACTTCCTCCCTGCCTCACAGGTACATACTTATCAAGGACACGCAGTAGCTACTCCTTGAATAAGCTCCACATTTCTATTGTGCCCATCCCCTGCAGTTTCCTTCCCCATCCTACACATCCTAAATCTTGCCTAATCGCATCATAATTTCCTTTCCCCCAGCTATAATTCTTGCCCTGCGGTATATACCTGTCCCTGCCCATCGATAAGGTAAACCTTACCGAATTGTGATCACTATCACCAAAGTGCTCACCTACATCTAAATCTAACACCTGGCCGGGTTCATTACCCAGTACCAAATCCAATGTGGCATCGCCCCTGGTTGGCCTGTCTACATACTGTGTCAGAAAACCCTCCTGCACACACTGGACAAAAACTGACCCATCTAATGTACTCGAACTATAGTATTTCCAGTCAATATTTGGAAAGTTAAAGTCCCCCATAACCACTACCCTGTTACTCCCGCTCCTGTCGAGAATCATCTTCGCTATCCTTTCCTCTACATCTCTGGATCTATTTGGAGGTCTATAGAAAACTCCCAACTGGGTGACCTCTCCTCTCCTGTTTCTAACCTCAGCCCATACTACCTCAGTAGACGAGTCCTCAAACGTCCTTTCTGCCGCTGTAATACTCTCCTTGATTAGCAATGCCACACCCCCCCCCCCTCTTTTGCCATCTTCTCTGTTCTTACTGAAACATCAAAATCCCGGAACCTGCAACATCCATTCCTGCCCCTGCTCTACCCATGTCTCCGAAATGGCCACTACATCGAGATCCCAGGTACCAACCCATGCTGCAAGCTCACCCACCTTATTCCGGATGCTCCTGGCGTTGAAGTAGACACACATTAAACCAGGTTCTTGCTTGCCTGTGCCCTCTTGCGTCCTTGTCACCTTATCCCTGACCTTGCTACTCTCAACATCCTGTACACTGGAACTACAATTTAGGTTCCCATTCCCCTGCTGAATTAGTTTAAACCCCCCCGAAGAGCACTAGCAAATCTCCCCCCCCCCCAGGATATTGGTATCCCTCTGGTTCAAGTGAAGACCATCCTGTTTGTAGAGGTCCCACCTACTCCAGAAAAGCCCCAATTATCCAGGAAACCAAAACCCTCCCTCCTACACCATCCCTGCAGCCACGTGTCCAACTCCTCTCTCTCCCTATTCCTCGCTTGGCTATCACGTGGCACGGGCAACAACTCAGAGGTAACAACTCTGTTTGTTCTCGCTCTCAGCTTCCACCCTAGCTCCCTGAATTTCTGTCTTAAATCCCCATCTCTCTTCCTACCTATGTCGTTGTTATGTGGTACTTTCTCAAACGCATGTTGAAAGGATCGGAATATTGTGAAAGTACAGGCAGAAGCAATCATAGAATCATAGAATAGATTAGACTGAATGAGGTCATTCGGCCCATCATGTCGGTGCTGACCCTTTCAAAAAGCAATCCAGTTCGTCCCACTCCCTGGCTCATTCACTATATTCTTGAATTTTTTTCTGCTTCGGATATTTATCCAATTCCCTTTTGGGATCTATTATTGAATCTGTATTCATCAGCCTATCAGACAGTGCCTCCCAAATCCAAACCACTCAGAAACAAAAATCCTCATATCTGCTTCTTTTACCAATCGCCTTAAATCTGTGTCTCTGGTTAACGGCCCCTTGGAAAGTGGAAACAGTTTCTCTTTATTTAATTTATCTGAACCCTTCCTAATGTTAAACACCTCAGTCAAATATCCTCTGAAAGTTCCCTGCTCTAAGCAGAACAACCCCAGCTGCACAACTGTAATCCCTCATGCCTGGACAAATTCTAGTAAAACAGTTCTGTACCCTCTCTGAAGGCTTCATGTCCTTCCTAAAGTGTGGTTCCCAGTATTCGACACAAGACTCCAGGTGCAGCTGAACTAGTATTTTATATATGTTTTACATAATGTCCTTGCTTTTGTTCTTTTTGCCTCTATTTATAAACCCTAGGATCCCATATATTTATTAACTGTCTAGTTAAACTTTCCTGCCACCTTCAAAGATTTGTGTACAAACACCCCAAGTGTCTCTGTTACTTCACCATCTTTATAGTTACACCATTTAACTTGTATTGTCTCTCCTCATTCATCCTTTCAAGATGTATTACCTCACACTTCTGCAATTCCAATTAAATATTGAGAAGATTGAAGTCATTGTTTTCTGTCTCTGCTCCAAGCGTTTCCTTGTTACACACTTCATTCCTCTCCTTTGTAAATGTTTGAGACTAACCAAAACTGTTCACATACTTGGTTACATAGTTCACCTTGAGATGCCTTGAGATGAGTTTCCTAGCAAATATTCACACCATCAGTAAAACGGCCTATCTCCACCCTTGGTGGAGTTGCATTGCTGGTTAAAGAGGAAATGAATGCAATAGTGAGACAGGATATTAGATCTGACGATGTCGAATATGTATGGGTAGAGTTGACAAACACTAAGGGGCAAAAAACCTTAGGGGGGTTGTATATAGACCCCCAGACTGTAGTGCTGAATTTGGGAATGGCATTGGACAGGAAATTAGAGACGCATGCGATAAAGGAACATCTGTAATTATGGGTTTCTTGAATCTGCATATAGATTGGGTAAATCAAATTGGTCACAATACATTGTGGAGGAATTCCAGGAGAATATACGGAATGGTTTTCAGGACCAATTCTTTGAAGCACCAACTGGAGAACAGGCCATCCTAGACTGGTTATTGTGTAATGAGAGAGGAATAATTGACAATCTAGTTGTGCGAGATCCCTTGGGGATGAACGACCATAATATGATAAAATCCTTCATCACGATAGAGAGTGACCTAGTTGATTCTGAGACTAGGGTCGTGAATCTTAATAATGTAAGCTACGAAGGTATGAGGCATGAGCTGACGATGATACATTGGGAAAATTCACTTAAAGAGATGACCCTGGATAGGCAATGGCAAACATTCAAAGAGGACATGGATAAACTGCAACAATTGTTTACTCCAGTCTGGCGCAAAATTAAAACGAAAAAGGGAGCCAAATCATGGCTTACAAGGAGAATTAGAGATAGCATTAGATCCAAGGAAGTGGCAAATAAATTTTCCAGGAAAAAACAACAGACCTGAGGATTGGGAGCAGTTTCATATTCAGCAAAGGAGCACCAAGGGATTGTTGAGAAGGGGAAAATGGAGTATGAGAGTAAGCTTATGGGGAACATAAAAACTGACTTTAAAGGTATGTGAAGCGGAAAATATTGGCGAAGACAAATGTAGGTCCGTTACAGTCAGAAACAGGGGAATGTATTCTGGGAGACAAAGAAATGGCTGACCAACTAAATGCAAACTTTAGTTCTGTCTTCACAAAGGAGGACACCAATATAATCCCAGAAATGTTGGTAAATACAGGGTTTAGTGAGAGAGAGGAACTGAAAGAAATCAGTCTTCGTGGAGAAATGGTGTTGGGGAAGGAGATGATATTGAAGGCCGATGAATCCCCAGGGCCTGGTAATCTGCATCCCAGAATACTTATGGAAGTGGCCCTAGAAATAGTGGATGCATTGGTGGTCATCCTCCAAGATTCTATGGACTCTGGAACAGTTCCTACAGATTGGAAGGTAGCTAATGTTACCCCACTATTAAAAATGGGAGGTAGAGAGAAAGCAGGGAATTATAGACCATTCAGTCTGCCATCGGTCGTGGGGAAAATCCTGGAGTGCATTATTAAATATTTTGCAGCAGAGCACTTAGAGAACAGTAGAATCGGGAAGAGTCAGCGTGGATTTATGAAAGGGAAATCATGCTTGATAAGTCTGCTAGAATTCTTCGAGGATGTAACTGGTAGAATTGATGAGGGGGAGCCAGTGGATGTGGTTTATTTGCACTTTCAGAAGGCTCTCGATAAAGTTCCACGTAAGGGATTAGCATGTAAAATTAAAGCACATGGGATTGGGGGGAGTGTATTGCGATGGATAGAAAATTGGTTGGCAGACAGGAAAGAAAGCATTGGAACATACGGATCTTTTTCTCAATGTCAGACAGTGATTAGTGGGGTACCGCAGGGATCGGAGCTAGGACCTCAGTTATTCACAATATATATTAATGATTTAGATGAGGAAACTAAATGTAATATCTCCAAATTTGCAGCTGATACAAAATTGAGTGCGAGGGTGAGTTGTGAGGAGGATGCAGAGAGGCTTCAGGGTGATTTGGACAAGTTGAATGAGTGGGCAAATGCACGGCAGATGCAGGATAATGTGGATAAATGTGAAGTTATCCACTTTACGAGCAAAAACAGGAAGGCAGATTATTATCTGAACGGCTATAAACTGAGAGAGGGGAATACGCAGCGAGACCTGGGTGTTCTCGTACACCAGTCACTGAAGGTGAGCATGCAGGTGCAACAGGCGGTAGAAAAAGGAGAATGTATGTTGGCCTTCATAGAGACAGGATTCGAGTACAGGAGCAGGGATGTTTTACTGCAATATACAGGGCCTTGGTGAGGCCGCACTTGGAATATTGTGTGCAGTTTTGGTCTCCTTATCTGAGGAAGGATGTTCGTGCTATAGAGGGAGTGCAGCAGAGTTTTACCAGACTGATTCCTGGGGCGGTAGGACCGTCGTATGAGGAGAGATTGAGTCGGTTAGGACTGTATTCACTAGAATTCAGAAGAGTGAGGAGGGATCTCATCGAAACCTATAACATTCTAACGGGACTTGACAGGGTAGATGCAGGAAGGATGTTCCCGATGGTGGGGGACTCCCGAACCACGGTTATAGTCTACGTATATGGGGTAAAACCTTCAGGACTGAGATGAGGAGACGTTTCTTCACCCAAAGAGTGGTGAGTCTGTGGAAACCTCTCATCACGCCCATATCCAAGGGGGATTGGAAGATTCTGGCCAGTGCCTCGGCTATTTCCACCATTGCTTCCCTCAGCAACCCCCATACATCCCATCCAGACTGGGTAAATGTTCAACTTTATTGTGGTACAAATGTGTTGGATTGAAAAGGGTTAACTGAATCTGTTTGTTCCGTGACTGTAATTAATGTCAGTCTCCATGGACCCTAATTGTGTCACTGGACGTTTTCCATCTCCTATTCATAAGGGGATTCTTTCAATGTGTTATTCCATAGTGTCAGTGGGAACATCAGCCCCGGCACTTTCAGAGATCAGCTGCTCCAGAGAGATAGAGAGAGGATAGGTTAGAATCTGAGACCAAAAGACTGGAATGTTACAACAATGGGTCAGAATCTGAGAACAATAGATTGGAATGTTACAACAATGGGTCAGAATCTGAGAACAATAGATTGGAATGTTACAACAATGGGTCAGAGTATGAGAACAATAGATTGGAATGTTACAACAATGGGTCAGAATCTGAGAACAATAGATTGGGATGTTACAACAATGGGTCAGAGTCTGAGAACAATAGATTGGAATGTTACAACAATGGACAGGAGTTTATCCTCGGATCTTTACTCTCTTTCTACATATTATGATTGGTACTCATTAAACACTCGCATCTATCTCGCACAGAAGATTATTCAATATATTTACTATCCCATCCTGGCTATTATTGGTGTCCCTGGTAAGTCTCTCTATCTCGCTATTAATTCTTTAAACCATGTTTAACTGCATTGCTGCTCCTGTAATTTACTCTGCCCTTCTTGCTGCCGTTGTATGCCTGGTGAATATCGCCAGCTATTAGCTCTATAAACCATTGTCAACTGTATTACAGTTCTTGTCATTTACTCTCTCAACTTTGCTGCTGTTGCTGTCTCTATTTCAGGCTAGGAGTTCTGCAAACCCTGTTTCACTGAAATACTGTTCTGTAATGTAACTTTTGGGAAGACTGAAGCCAGTGTCATTGGTCTCCATCACAAACACCATCCCCTATCTGGGAAGCACATACTCCACCCTGCCCAATATCTGTGGCTCAACCAGACAGTTTACAACTTCTGTGTTATATTTAAACCTGAGCTGAGTTCATCTCCATATTCTTTTCATCACCAACCCTGCTGAAAACCATCTCTGTGATATCACCCATCTCCACCTCTACCTCAGCCCCTCGACTGCGTAAACCCTCATCTGCATCACTGTTAAATACACACTTGACTATTCCAATTCCATCTTGTTCACCCTCCCAGTTATAAACCTCCATAAACCACAGCCCATCCAGAACTCTGCTGCCTGTATTCGAACTCACACCAAATCCCGATCACCAATCACCCCTGTGCTCACTGATATCCATTGGCTGCCGGTCTGGCAGCACCATAATTTTAATATTCTCATTCTTGTGTTTGAATCGCTCCATGGCCTCACCCCTCCATTTATTCACTTTCCCCTGTCCATTTCTCATATTCCTGCAAATCTTTCGACTTCACTCTTTTTTCAGTTCTCCTTGTAAAGTGAATTTCTTTTTCTGTATGTGTCCCGAGCCAGGATTATAGACTCTGCAGCAAGACTGCTGCTGACAGTACAGAAGCTGGGATTCATAAAGAGATGTGAATCGCACAGCCGGCCACTTCCAGTGCGGTCTGCACAATATCCCATGCTGGGCAGGGCTCCAGCCCATCGTATCTTCTATGTGCTGTTCGCGTGGTCTTCACAGCCGGCCACTTCTACTGTGGCCTGCACACTGTCCCAAGCTGGGCAGAGCTCCAGCTCAATTGTACCTTGTATGTGTTGTTCCTTTGAGGGTGGATTTGAAAGTGATGTCAATGTACCATAGCAGCAGCTTTGATGTACTTCTTTGAAACTTGGTCAGTGAATGTCCAATGACCGCCTGTGTTAGTCACTCTCAGTTGAACATACATTCAAATGATGAATTTAAAAGGACCAGTCATCCAACTGACAGGTGAGGGGCTTTTGACTTACTTCTGCTATTGTAAAGTTAGTGGAGGTGCTGTGGATGGTTTTCTGGAGGTTGTGTTGTGAGCTGCTGCAGACATTCAGGGAGGACAGAAGATTTGGTGACCCAACTCTGGACGAGGTATGGGGACTGTAGTTACAGTGAAACTGGGTCTGTCACATGAGCAACAAATGGAGCAGAGGCTGCAAAGAGGGGAAGCTCTGTAAAGAGGGAGGAGGAGGGGGCTCTGCACTACCCACCCCGGGTTTTCCAAGAGCACTTTTCCTACCTACACCTAACCCTGGAGCAGTGTGTGAGATGACTCTGATTCAATAAGGAGGTGGTCAGAGAGCTGTGTCACCTCCTGTAACACAACCTGGAGCCTCACACCAGGGTGAGGACGGAGCTGTCAGTGGCCGTTAAGGTCACAGTTTCATTGAACGTCTATGTATCGGGATCGTTCCAGGCAGGAGCAGGAGACATATCCAACAGAGAGTGTTAGAAATCGATTGTCATTTACAACACAGAAGGAGGCCATTCAGCCCCTGCATGCCAGCTCTCTGTGGAACAATCCAGTCAGTTCCACTTCCCCGCTCAATTCCCGTATCCCTGCAAGTTCATTTCCTTCAGGTGTCCATCCAGTTTCCTTTTGAAATCATTGATTGTCTCAGCTTCCACCACCCTCATGGGCAGTGAGTTCCAGCTCATTACCATCCACTGTGTAAAAAGGTTCTTCCTCATATTCCCCTTGTATCTCATACCCGAAACCTTCCATCTGTGTCCCCTAGGCTGTGTTTCATCAGTTAATGGGAACAGTTTTTCCTTGTCTATCTTATCTAAGTCCATCATAATCATGTACACCTCTATCAAATCTCTCTCAATCTCCTTTACACCAGGAGAACAACTCCATCTTCTCCAAACTCACTTTGTAACTAAACTCCCATCCCTGGAATCATTCTGGTAAATCTCCTCTGCACCCTCTCAGGGACTTTCACATCCTTCCTGCAGTGTGGTGACCAGAACTGGACACAGTTCTCTAGTTGGTGTCTAACCAAAGCTTTATGAAGGTTCCGCATAACTTCCCTTATTTTGTATCTTTGCCTCTAATGATGAATCCCAATATCTGATATGATTTGCTAAACACCCTCCAAATATGTCCTGGCACCTTCAAAGATCAATACATATGGAGCCCCAGATCCCTCTGTTCCTGCACAATCATTAGAACTGTGTCATTAAGTCTATATTGCCTTCCTTTTCCAACTGACAAAATAAATCACATCACACTCCTCTTTATTAAGTTCTACCTGCCACTTATCTGTCCATTCTGCTAGCCGATCTATATCATGTTGCAGGTGGTTTGTGACATCCTCCAAGATTGCAATCATCAGAAAAAATGCAAATTCTTCTCTGTATTCCAAGATTCATGTCATTTATATGTAGCAAAAAAAAAAGCACAGTATTCCTCGCACTGACCATTGGGAAACATCACTGTCTACCATCCTCCAGTCTGAAAAACAACCATTTAACACATTTCTCTTTTTTCTGTCATTTGGACAATTTTTGATCCAAATGGATGCTATTCCTGAGCTTCAATTTTGTTAACCAAGCTTTTGTGTGGTTGTTCATCAAACAATTTCATAAAATCCATGCATACAACATCCACCACATTCCCTTCATCAACCTTCTCAGATCATCGAAATAAATTCAATTCGTTCAGTCAAGCATGATCTGCCTTTTTAGAAATCCGTGCTGACAATCCTTAAATAACTCAAACCTCTCCAAGCGTGTGTTGACTTTTCCCTGATTATTGCTTCTAAAACCTGACTCACCAATGATGTTAAACTAACTGACCAGTAGTTGCGAGGCCTGTGTGTTGTCCATTGATAATTCTGGGAGGTGAGGGTGACCATCTATGTCATCAATTTCTCCCTCAGCAGGGAGAAGCAGGATGAGTGATCCCGTGGCTTTGTCAGGAAAGCGGGATTCCTAATGGTGTAGGTAGCTCTGCGGGGCCCCCATGTCAACGGGGAGAGGTACAGGAACCTAAAGCACTCTCACTCCATTAATGTACAGTTGGTGTGTGTGCCTGCCCAGTACATCATGTTGGTGAATGTCCACTATCCTGGCAGCAGCAAGGATACCTTCAATTTGAAGCAGTCAGTCGGTCCCAATACTCCGGGGCTCCATGCAGAACCAGAATATGGCTTCTCGGAGGCAAAGGAAACTCCTCTAGACACAGCTCATGTTTCTACACCCCCAAACCACGTCCCACCACCAACCAACCTCACAAAATTAACATGGGTATAATGTGAGCAATGGAATCACCAGGAACATGGTGGAACAGACCATCAATGTGATGAAGCAATGCTTCCGAAGTCTGAACCGCTCGGGTGGAGTCCTCCAGTGCACACTGGAGCAGGTGTCCAGGTTCATGGTGTTCTTTTGCACCCTTCATATCATCACCATCATGAGGACACAGGCATTGGCACCAGGAATCCGGAGGCGACCTCAGGAGGAGGAGACAGGGAGGATATTTCCTGTATGCCTTCCAGCCGGACAGGTTGTCGGAGAGTCCCTGCTAAGATTCCGGTTCCCATAGGACAACTTCTCTTTCCCGCCATGGATCCCCCATTCTCCACCATTACACCCATCTGAGATGCACCATCACAGTGTTTTTTCAGCACAGAAGGAATTATTCAGCCAGTCGTGTCTGCACCGGCTCTCCGAATGCACAATTCACCTAATCCCATTCCCTGTCTTCTTCCCGGAACCCTGCACGTTCTTCCTTCTCATATACCAGTTTATTCAGCTTTAGCATGTTCATAGATGTGGTCACCACACTGCTGAAGAGCATGCAGGGAGAGTGGGAATGGGTGATCAGCAGCCATTCAAAAATTATCAGGCAGGTAGTGCCGGAGACCCCTGAGTGCATCTCACTCTCCAACAGGTATTCAGTTCTGTATACTGAGGGAAGTGATGCTTCTCCTGGGGAGTGCAGCCACAGCAAGTCCATGTCAACATGGGTGGCTAAGCTGCAGAGCGGCATACAGGGATGACTGGAAGAGCCATAGTGATAGGTAAGTCAATAGTCAGGGGAACAGACTGGCGTTTCTGTGGCCACAGACGTGAATCGAGGATGGTGTGTTGTCTCCCAGGTGCCAGGGTCAAGGATGTCACTCAGCGACTGCAGAGCATCTTGAAGGAGGAGGGGAACAGCCAGAAGTCGTGGTCCACATGGGAACCAACGACATAGGTAGAAAGAGGGATGTGGTCTTGCAGTCAGAATTTAGGGAGCTAGGGAAGAAATTAGCAAGCAGGACCTCAAACATAGTCAAAAAGTAGAATTCGCAAGATTACTCCCAGTGCCAGGTGCAACTTAGTATAGAAATGGAAAGATAAGGCAGACGAATGTGTGGCTGGAAAGATGATGCAGGAGGGAGGGATTCATATTCCTGTGATACTGGGACCGGCTCTGGGGGAGATTGGACCTTTACAGGCCGGACGGGTTGCACGTGAACAGAGCCAGGACTGGGCTCCTTGCGGAACGTTTTGCTAGTATTGTTGGGGAGGGTTTAAACTAGTTTAGCAGGGAGGTGCGGGACCTGAGGGTAGACTCAGCTGGGACAAAATCAGAAATGAAAATGGAAGGTGGCAAATTAATGGATGAGTCTAGAAGACAGAGGAAATGAGGGTGAGAAAATGAAAAAAAGGTTTGGCAGTGCTCAAGGCTATCTGTTTCAATGTATGGAGTGCTGCAAATAAAGCAGATGAGCGGAGGGCAAAGATAGACATGTGGCAGTATGATATCATAGTTATTACAGAAACATGGCTTAAGGTGGGACAGGAATGGCAACTCAACGTTCCTGGTTACCGGGTTTTCAGATGCGATAGGGAGGGGGTTAAGAAAGGAGGGGAATGGCAATTCTGGTCAAGGAATCTTTTGCAGCTGTGAGGAGGGATGATATGTTGGAAGGTTCATCAAGTGAGGCCATATGGATTCAGCTGAGGAACCACTGCTGGGAGTGTGATCTCGACAGCCAAATAGTCAGAGGTTGATAGAGGAGCAGATAAGTAGGCAAGTCTCTGGGAAGTGCAAGAACAATAGGGCAGTAATAGTAGGGTATTTTAATCACCCCGATGTTAACGAGGATAGTTTTAGTATGAAAAGAATTGAGGGAGCAGAATTCTTGAGGTGCATTCAGGACAACATTTTTGTCCAGCATGCAGAAAGTCCAACAGGAAAGGGTGCAGTTTTAGACTTTGTTTTAGGAAATGACGATGGGCAGGTGGATGGAATGTCAGGGGAGAGCATTTTGGTGGGAGTGATCATAATTCAGTCAGTTATAACATAACTATGGAAACGAACAGACATACAATAGGAGTTAGAGTTCTAATTGGGGCAAGGCCAATTTTACTAAACCGCGGAGCGAAAGTGGACTGGAAACAGCTACTTGAAGGTAAATCAGTCTCAGAGCACTGAGAGGCATTCAAATTGGAAATTCAAGGGGATCAGTGTAAACATGTTCCCACAAAGAAAAAGGGTGAGGCGGCCAAATCTCGAGTCCCATGGATGTCAAGGATCCTATTTGGTAAGATAAGACAGAAAAGGAAAGCATACATCCGACACTGAGAACTCAATACCACAGAAAGTTGAGAGGAGTTTAGAAAGTTGAAACACGAAAGAGGTGAGTTTATTATACTTAACAATATAAAACACATCCACACGAGAATCACACAGAAATAGATTACAGAGTGAGAAGTAAATTTTTGGGTGGATTGGAGTCCAGAATAAATATAAAAATAAAATACTCATTCTGTGAGGTTGGACGATTCGGAGGTCTTCTGGCTGAAGTTGTATTCTTGAAGTCTTTGGCTATTTGAAGTGTCCTTTGTGGCTGGCCCACATGGCTCAGGGATTTCTTGGAGGCAGACTTGTAGGTGTCTTCCTTTCCCTGATGTCTCTGTCTGTAGTAATATATAGACTTGGAGGGACCGCAGTCGGATGTGGTTTTCAAACTTGTGATGTTATCTGAAGAGAAAGAAGGGACACAACCCTTCTGCTTCTGCACAATTTGAAACACTGGCTTGTCTGTCTTTGTCCAGCAGAAACTAACAGCTTTCACAGAGATGTGCAGACGGTCTCATGACTGCCTCATTGTATTCTCTAGACCCTTATAATGAGATTCAAGGTTGGAAACTTGTATCTCCCCAGGGTTCAGGATACCAGTATTTACACTTGGAGGAGTTTGCTCTTTCAAAGTCCGTGTGTCAGGGTGGCCTTGTATGCCATGTTAATGATTGTAAGCTTAGGTAATTCAATCGCTGGAACAAGCCAGTGATTTGGGTCCAGGCTCATCAGACGTGTCTCCTGTTGTAGGCCTTGGAATGTGAAAAAGTATTTCAGATGCCAATTGCGGTGGCCATCTTGGCTGCCTGTTTTTTCAAGTTTAACTGTCGGATTTTTCCATTAAATATTTAGTGTAAGTTTCCAATCTATGAATTAAAATTCATCATTTGGCATATTGTGTTATCTTTACACTGCAAATGTGATAATAGGAGCATTTCATTGCAGAATTGTGGGAAGAAATAGATGGAAACACACATTTATTCCCAATAATCACTTCTCAAATTCACACATTAACCTTAGAATTACTGCAGCTGACATTTTCTGTTACAGTTGTGCTGATTTAATTGAGTTGGAGTTTTTTTCTGGGATGGTTATGTGTCGGGTTCGACCCTGGACAAAGTATCAACAGCTACTATATATTTTTTTCTCTCTCCTGCAATGAAGCGTTAACCATTCAGGTTCCTGCACCTTGATAATCTTTCTCCCTAAACCGACAGTGAGTAATAAGTAGTTTCTTTAACCCCAGTGAGGTGGCTGAGATTTCCTCTGGGCCTTTGTTCTTACTGAGTTCTGCTTTGAAATTGTTGGGTTTGATTAGATTTGGGTTTGGGATCTGATCATTGGGTTCTTCAGTGGGGAGATCCACACTGAGCTCACTTTTAGCTTTCTGGTGAGGTACACAAGTGCTGGTTACTTGAGGGTATTTTCCCTTCACTTTTCCCTTTACTATGGGGAGGATCCTTTTTTCTAATCTGCCCTATATTCTCTGGGATATTAGTGTTCGCAGATGTCTGTCCAGCTTTCACTGCACTCTCCTGCGGCACTTCGACTAAGTAAGGCATCACCCTCACCATTGGCTTGCATGTTTGGGACCTTTCCTTGCCATTGCATGTTTATATAAATGCTGTTTGCAGCCTATTTAGGGTGCCTCTTGGACCTGCATTTAAGGAGGAGAGTGTGGGGATTAATTTATCTAACATTTCAGGGTTGACTAATCGGAGAATAGGAAATTCCAGTTGGTATTCCTCCTGGCCCTCCTCTAACCTGTCCTCACGATTCTTTTCAATCCTTCCCTCCTGACTGTCTGACAGATCTGTAGTTGTCTGTCCCCTCCACAGCCTTTACTTTTTTTTTCCTTTGGTCTGGGGTGTCAATTAAATAATTCACCTGACTGTTCCTTTTGCCACTCGATATGGACCACTGAACCGGGATTTCAGGGGTTCCCCCTGCATTGGGAGTAGTAACAATACATGGTCTCTGGGCTGAAATGTTCTAACCTTGACATTTCTTTATGTTTACATTTTCACAGCTGCCTGGGAGATCTTTAGGTGTTCCTGAGCCATTGCACAGGCTCCCCTGAGCCGCTCCCAGAGCATGGAAATGTAGTCTAACACGGAAGACTCATTCCTCTTTCCCAAAAACTTCTCCTTGATTAGTTTAAGAGAACCTCCCACCTCGTGTCCAAAAACTAATTCAAAGAGACGAGAGCCAGTGGAATCATTGGTTAAGTCCCTGATAGGCAACAGGATAAATCCCAACCCTATGTCCCAGTCATGGGGTTTCTCATAGCAGTATGGCCTGATCATTGTTTTTAGGTTCTGGTGGTACCGCTCCAAAGCCCCTTGTGACTGTGGTTGGTAAGCCTTGGACTTTATTTGGGTTATGTCCAGATTACCCATGACCGTTTCAAAAAGATTAGACATAAAATGCTTACCCTGGTCCATCTGGATCTCAGCAGGCAGCCCATATCGGGTAAAGTATTGGGTTAGCCCCTCCACAACTACCTTGGCAGAGATAGTTGTTCCGGAGAATGGTCTCTGGGAATCGGGTCACCACATCCAAAATGGTGAGAAGATACTGGTAATCCCTCTATTGTTTTCAGTGGTTGTCCCGCACAATCCACCAACACTCTGCTGAAGGGTTTCCCAAAAGCTGGTATGGGAATTAGGGGTGTAGGTTTAACTGCAGATTGAGGCTTCCCCACAACCTGGCACGTCTGACCAGTTTTACAGAACTCTACCACATCTTTGTGGAGTTGTGGCCAGTCAAAATGCTGTCTGATGTGGGCTTCGATTTTTCATACACCGACATGTCCAGCCATTGGAAGTTCGTGGGCCATTCTTAATATTTCTTTAAGTGGACCTCAGTGGCACCACTATCTGGTGAACCACTGTCCTCTCTTCATCCGCAGGTCTGTGAGGAGGTCTCCACTTCCTCATCAGCACCTCATTCTTTAAATAGTAGCACTCTGAAACTCCCTCTGCTTCAGTTTTTGTTTGGACAGTCTGTGATATATTTTTAACACTGGGTCCTGTTGCTGAGCCTCAACTAAGGAAGATCTGTTTAACACATCCTTTGGGTCCATTACCTTCCGAAAGAAGGTTTCAGACAACCAGCCAGTAGGGGCATCCATCTGCAGTGTCAGTTCAAGGGATTGTTTGGCCATGGACCGAGTCACCACACAATCAGGGAGAATGTCAGGGACCTTCTTCTGTAACTGCTCTTTCTCCCTGACCTCTTTTGATTTCTCTAGAACTACTGGGGAAGCTGCCACCTTTTCCCCTGTCAGATTATTACCTGGGATTAGGTTGACCCATCCACCGGTAAACTAGGTACAATCCCCATGGTTAGCGGTCCTGAAACTAGGTCACACTCCAACTGCACCCGATATAAAAGTATGGACATATACCATCTTCCGATACCATTCACTAACACTCTAGCATTCGCTGCACGCTCGGAGGAAGGTCATGCCTTTTCCCAGCAGAAGGGATTGGGTGGCCCCTCTATCCCTCAGTCTGACTACGGGCTTGCTTGCCTCATTGGAGGAGTATGGGAACACTTTTTCTTGGGATACAAATTCCAGGTAACTCTCGGTGATTTTGTTAAGTTTTCCCGCTCTCTCTGTGGTAGGTTTACTGGGTCTGACTGCCGCAGTTAGAGGCACAGTCTGATCTGCCGTGCTTTCCATCGGGGCCCGTTTTCCTGCACTGATCTAGTGGACTCTGATTAATCCTACAGGTTTTCCCCGTCATTTCCATCATTCAGCTCGACGGTGATTGGCCTTATTACAGTGGAAACATACAGATCGTCGGCCATTACTCCTTGTCTCAGTATCGTCCTATTTGGCTTGAGGATGGGCCCCCGTGTGTCCAGCTTTTCCTTCTATCCCATGGCTAGCCGGGATCCAATCATCCTCCTTTTATTCTATGGTCTTCGGGGAGACAAGGGAAGTGTTTCCCTTTGGTGTTAAGGCCTTGTGTACAAGAGAAAATCCATCAGCCTGCAAAGCAACCAGCCTGGCTCTTTCAACCTCTTGCCCCTCTTTGTGGGTTTTAATGGGAGGGAGAGCGAGTTTTTGAACTCCTCGAGAACGATCTGAGGTTTACATATGTGGGCTCTATCTTGAGTGTCAATATCTACTGGTCAAAAGAAAACATAAAAACAGACTGTAAAATCTTCTATAGATACATAAAAAGGAAACGTTTGGTTAAGACAAATGTGGGTCCATTGCGGCAAAGTCAGGAGAATTTATAATGGGGGACAGAGAAATGGCAGAGAAGCTAAATGATTATCTTGTGTCTGTCCTAACTGAGGGAGATACAAGAAATCTCCCAGAATTATAGATCCAAGGGACTCGGGAGAATGAGGACGTGAAGGAAATTAGTATTAGGAAGAAAGTTGCATTGGAGAAAATAATGGGGCTGAAGGTTGACAAGGCCCCAGGATATGATATCCTGCATCTCAGAGTGTTGAAAGAGGTAACTATGGAGATAGTGGGTTCATTGATGATCATCATTCAAAATTCTAGAGTCCACAGCGGTTCCTGCAGATTGGAAGGTAGCAAATGTCACTCAACTATTAACGAAGGGAGGGAGAAAGAAAACCGGAAATTAAGGATCTGTTAGCCTTACATCAGTCGTTGGCAAAAAGCTGGAATCTATTCCAAAGGATGTGATAAATGGACACTTGGATAATAATGATCTGATTGGGCATAGTCAACATGGATTTATGAATGGGAAATCATTCTTGACGAACCTGTTCGAGTTTTTATTGAGGATGTTACTAACCGAATTGGTAAAGGGGAGTCCGTAGACGTGGTATGCTTGGATTTTCCGAAGGCTTTCGATAAAGTATCCCACAAGAGATCGGTTAACAAAATTAAAGCACATGGAATAGGAGATAATATATGTGTATGCATTAAGGATTGGTTAACAGGCAGAAAGCAGAGAGTAGGAATAAATGGTGCATTCTTGCATTGGCCAGCTGCGACTAGTGGGGTGCTGCATGTATCAATGCTTGGGCCCAAGCTGTTCACAACATATATCAATGATTTGGATATGAGGACAAACGTAATATTTCCAACTTCACAGATGATACCAAAATAAGTGTGAATGCATGCTTTGAGGAATATGCAAAGCGGTTTCAAGGGAATTTGGACAGACTTAGTGAGTGGGCAAGAACATGGCAGAGGCAATATAAAGTGGACAAATGTGAGGTTATCCACTTTGGTAGGAGGAACAGATGTGCAGAGCATTTCTTAAATGGTAAGAGATTAGGAAGTGTAGATGTACAAAGGGATCTGGGTGTCCTTGTCAATAAGTCACTGAAAGCTAACATGCAGGTGCAGCAAGCAATTAGGAAGGCTAATGGTCTGTTAGCGTTTATCACAAGAGGACTTGTGTACAAGAGTAGTGAAGCCTTGCTTCAATTGTATAGAACCTTGGTTTGACCACACCTGGAGTACTGTGTGCAGTTTTGGTTCCCTTACCTCAGGAAGGATATTATTGCCATAGAGGGAGTGCAATGAAGATTCACCAGACTTGTTCCTGGGATGGCGGGACTGTCCTGTGAAGAGAGAGTGGGGAAACTGGGCCTGTATTCTCTAGAGTTTCAAAGAACGAGAGGTCATAGAACATAGAACAGTACAGCACAGTACAGGCCCTTCGACCCACGGTGTTGTGCCGAACCTTTAACCTACTCAAGATCTAAGTAACTACCTATGCTTCATTCTACTATCGTCCATGTACCTAGCCAAGAGTCGCTTAAATGCCCCTAATGTATCCGCTTCTACTACCACCGCTAGCAGCGCATTCCACACACCCACCATGATCTCATTGAAACATACATTATACTGAAATGGCTAGACCGGGTAGATGCTGGTAAAATGTTTCCTCTGGTTGGGGAGTCTAGAACCAGCAGATACAATTTTAAAATAACAGAGAAGCCACTTAGGACAGAGATGAGGGGAAATTTCTTTACTCAGAAGGTTGTGATCTTTGGAATTCTCTACCCCAGAGGGCTGTGGAATCTCGGTCATTGTGTATGTTTAAAGTGGAGATTGACAGTTTTCTAAATACCAGTGACATAATAGGATATGGGGATATTGTGGGAAAAAGGCATTGAAGTGGATGATCAGCCATTATGATATTGAATGGCGGGCCAGGCTCGATGGGCTGAATGTCCTACTCCAGCTCCTATGTTCCGAAGCTGCTTACCTCTTTCAAACTCGAGGTAAGTTTAGTCAAGCCGATTTCGAAGGGTTCAGAATTTTTGCTGGTACACCTCTGGTACTATCTCGTATGTACCCAGGATAGCATTTTTAGTCATCACAAAATCTGATGAACTTTCATCTGGAAACAGTGAATAAACCTCATGGGCTTTTCCTGTTAATTTATTTTGTAAAAACAGTGTCCATCTCTCTGCGGGCTATTTCAGCTGCTTTGCAAGTTTTTCAAAAGTGACAAAAAATTCTGCCATCCTCCTCATTGAACTTTCTCATGAACTGGGAGAACTTTAAGAGCTCAGTACATGGTCCTGATCTCGGGGTAGCTCCCTCACTAGCTGTGCCTTCACTGGGTGTATTGGGTCTTCCTCTAGTTGTTTGAGCCACCTCAACTCCCTTTCTTCCTTCTCCTTCTGGAATACTCTTACTTTTTCCCTATCACTTTGCTCTTTCTCGCCCTCTCTGGAATTCTAATTCTAGTCTCTTCTGTTCTAGTTTTACCATAGCTAACATTACTCTATCTGTTAGTAATTCTAACCCTATGTGAGTCTTCAGCTTCAAGTGAAAAATGGTTGCACACGGGTCTTAGGATTTCGGGTTTCCGAGCTTTTGGACGGAGAGTAATCCCTAACTGTCCAGCTACATTACTCAACTTTTCAACTGATAGGATGTTAACCTGTACCGAGTTACTTTACTCTGTATGTAACTCCTTTATTGCAAATGGAACTCCTTTATTCAAAAAGACAGGGAGACAGAAAGCAGGAAGCTCCAGGCTAGTTAGCTTTATATCTGTCTTGCAGAAAATGTGAGAAGTTATTATGAAAGACGTAATAGCAGACACTTAGAAAAATCAGATAATCAGGCAGAGTCAACATGGTTTTCTGAAAAGGAAATCATGTTTAACAAAAGTTATTCGATTTCTTTGAAGAAGTAGCATGTGCTGTGGAGAAAGGGAAACAGGTGGATGTACTGTACTTAGAGTTCCAGAATGCATTTGATAAGGTGTCACATCAAACGGTATTGCTCATGGTGTAGGGGGTAACATATTGGCATGGATAGAAGATTTGCTAGCTCACAGGAAACAGAAGGTAGGCATAAATAAATCATTTTCTGGTTGGCAAGGTGAAATGAGTGGTGTGACACAGGAATCAATGTTGGGGCCTCAACATTTTACAATTTATAGAAATGACTTGGATGAATGGACCAAAGGTATGGTTGTTAAAATTGCTGATGACACAAAGTTAGGCAGTAAAGTAAGTTGTGAAGAGGACATCAGGAGGTTAAAAATGGAATATAGATAGGTGAAGTCAGTGGGCAAAGATCTGGCAAATGGAGTACAATGTGGAAAAATGTGAACTTGTCCATTTTGGCAGGAAGAATAAAAAAGAATCATTAATCTAAATGTTGAGAGATTGCAGAGCTCTGAGATGCAGAGGGATCTGGGTGTTCTACTGCATGAATCGCAAGAGGTTAGTATGCAGGTACAGCACGTTATTAGGAAAGCTAATAGAATGTTATCGATTATCATGAGGGGAATTGAATGCAAAAGTAGGGAGATTATGCTTTAGCTGCACAGGGCATTGGTGAGACCACATCTGGAGTACTGTGGACAGTACTGGTCTCCTTATTTAAGGAATGATGTAACTGCATTGTAAGCAGTTCAGAAAAGGTTGACGAGACTAATACTTGGATTGGGTGGATTGTCTTAGGAGGAAGGATTGGACAGGCTAGGATTGTATCCGCTGCAGTTTAGAAGAGTAAGAGGCGACTTGACTGGAACATATACGATCATGAGGGGTCTTGACAGGGTGCATGTGGAAAAGGATGTTACCCATTTTGAGAGAATCTAGAGCTAGGGGTCACTATTTAAAAATAAGGGGTCGCCCATTTAAAACAGGAAAGAGGAGAATTTCTTTCTGTCAAAGGGTTGTGAGATTTTGGAACTCTCTTCCTCAAAAGGCAGTAGAAGCAGAGTCTTTAAATATTTTAAAGCAGAGGTAGATAGATTCTTGATAAACCAGGGGGTAACAGGTTATCGGAGGTAGGTGAGAAGTTAAAGTTGAGGTTAAAATCAGATTAGCGATGATCTTTTTAAATGGCAAGGCAGGCTTGAGGGGCCGAGTGGCCTACTCCTGCTCTTAATTCGTATGTTCACGTGTTCGTTTGCGCTGGCTTCGGAGGGTACTGACTTCGAATGTGGATATTTTAGTGCTCTAGCAGTGGAAAACACAATAAAACTGCTTTGAAATTTGTAATTGTTTTCTCAGGATCAGTTGTTTTTGCCACTTCTCTGGCCAAAGGAGGGGTACCAGAGGACTGGTGGACAGCGAATGTGGTACCATATTCAAGAAGGGTAGCAGGGATATACCAGGTAATTACTGGCCAGTGAGTCTAACATCAGTGGTTGGGAAACTATTGGAAAAAAATTTGAAGGACAGGATTAATCTCCACTTGGAGAGGCAGAGATTAATCAGGGATAGTCAGCATGGCTTTGTCAGGGGGAGATCGTGTCTAAAAAACTTGATTGAATTTTCGAGGAGGTGACTAGATGTGTCAATGAGGGTAAAGCAGTTCATGTAGTCTACATGAACCTCAGTAAGGCTTTTGATAACGTCCCACATGGGAGATTGGTTAAGAAGGTAAGAGACCATGGGATCCAGGGTAATTTGGAAAACTGGATCCAAAATTGGCTTAGAGGCTAGAGGCAGAGGGTGATGGTTGAGGGCTGTTTTTGCGAGTGGAAGCCTGTGATCAGTGGTGTACCACCGGGATCGGTGCTGGGACCCTTGCTGTTTGTAGTATGCATCAATGATTTAGACGTGAATATAGGAGGCATGATCAGTAAGTTCTCAGATGACGCGAAAATTGACGGTGTTGAAAATAGTGAGGAGGGAAGTCTTAGATAACAGGACGATATAGATGGGCTATTAAGATGGGCAAACAGTGGCACATGGAATTTAATCCTGAGAAATGTGAGATGACGTATTTTGGGAGGAATAACAGGGCAAGGGAATATACAATGGAAGGGAGGACCCCTGGAAGTACAGAGGGTCAGAAGGACCATGGTGTTCTTGTCTATAGATTACTGAAAGCAGCAGTACAAGGAGATAAGGTGGTTAGGAAGGCATATGGGACACGTGCCTTGATTGGCCAAGTTATAGAATGTAAGAGCAGGGAGGCTATGATGGAGCTGTATAAATCGCCAGTTAGGCCACAGCTGGAGTACTGTGTACACATCTGGTCACCACACTATAGGAAGGATGTGATTGCACTGGGGAGGGTGCAGAGGAGCTTCAGCAGGATGTTGCCTGGGCTGGAGCATTTCAGCTATGAAGAGAGACTGGATAGGCTAGAGTTGTTTTCCTTAGAGCAGAGATGGCTGACTGGGGACCTGACTGAGGTGCACAAACTTATAAGGGCTGAGATAGGAAGAAACTTTTTCCCTTATCAGAAGTGTCAATAACCAGAGGGGCAAAGACTTAAGTTAAGGGGTAGGAGGTTTAGAGAAAATTTGAGGAAAAATTATTTTCACCCAGAGGGTGGTTGGAATCTGGAACACACTGCCTGAAGGGGTGAAAGAGTCAGGAAGCCTCACACAACATTTAAGATGTATTTAGATGAGCACTTAAAACGCCATACCGTACAAGATTACGGGCCAAGTGCTGGAAAATGGGATTAGAATAGATAGGCCTGATGGCGGGCGTGGACACGGTGGTCCAATGGGACTGTTTCTGTGATGTGTAACCCTGTGACTCCAATTTCTCGTTTGTTGTTGGGTTATGGTCACTAGAGCTTCCAGATGTCTGCCGAAGCCAGATGAGGATGGGTCCCAGTCTCCCCATTTGTCCTAGTGTTTATTTGATCACAACAAGGTTTATTCATTTTTAACAGTGGACGCGCTTACCACCTCAGTGATTGTTTGTTGTGATCGTGAAAGAACCAATCAGACAGGTTTTCTTGAGTTTAAACTAGAAGTAAGTTTATTACATTTCAAAATTTTAATTGAATCTTAATAAAATAATTAAAATATACTGCATTCACGCAGACACTGACACGAGAACCACACACAAATAAATTAGAATGAGAAATAAATTGTGGTTGGATATGAATCCGGAATAATTCTTTAAAAAACAAGGTCTGTGAGGTTGGATGATTCTGTGGTCTGTGCGTTTGCCACCCTTAGTTATGAGTTTCATGTCATCTGCAAGACATGAAATTATGTTTTTCTTTACATAAAGGTCTATGTCATTCATATACCTATTTGTATGTCAGTAACAGCGCTAGTTCCAATACGGACCCCTGAGACACAATACTGCATACTCCCCCTCTCCCAGTCTGAACAATGTCTGTTCACCACTTCTCTCTGCTTTCTGTCCCTGAGTCAGTGTCATATCCACACTATCACTGTCACATTAATCCATGTGTTCCATCTTTCATAACAAGTCAACGAAATGTCATTTGATCACAGGCCTTTTGAAAGTCCATATACACAAGACAAAACATATTATCCTCATCAACACTCACAGTTATGTCATCAACTAACTTGATCAAGATTATCAGACATGATTTTCCATTAAAATATCAGTGCTGAATGTCAAAGAACAAACAAACAACAGTACAGCACAGGAACAGGCCATTCGGCCCTCCAAGCCTGCTCCGATAACGATGCCTGCCAAAACTAAAACCTTCTGCACTTCCGGGGTCCGGATCCCTCTATACCCATCTCATTCACGTATTTGTCTAGATGCCTCTTAAACGTCTCTATGGTACCTGCTTCCACCACCTCCCCCGGCAACAGGTTCCAGGCACTCACCACCCTCTGTGTAAAGAGCTTGCCTCTCACATCCCCTCTAAACTTTGCCCCTCTCACCTTAAACCTATGTCCCCCAGTAACTGACTCTTCCACCCTGGGAAAAAGCTTGTAACTATCCACTCTGTCCATGCCGCTCATAACTTTGTAAACCTCTATCATGTCGCCCCTCCACCTCCGTCGTTCCAGTGAAAACATTCCGAGTTTTTCCAACCTCTCCTCATAGCTAATACACTCCAGACCAGGCAACATCCTGGTAAACCTCTTCTGTACCCTCTCCAAAGCCTCCACGTGCTTCTAGTAGTGTCGCGACCAGAATTGCACACAATATTCTAAGTGTGGCCTAACTAAGTTTCTGTACAGCTGCAGCATGACTTGCCTATTTTTATACTCTATGCCCCGACCGATGAAGGCAAGCATGCCGTATGCCTTCTTGACTACCTTATCCACCTGCGTTGCCACTTTCAGTGACCTGTGGACCTGTACGCCCAGATCTCTCTGCCTGGCAATACTCCTAAGGGTTCTGCCATTTACTGTATACCTCCCACCTGCATTAGACCTTCCAAAATGCATTACCTCACATTTTCCGGATTAAACTCCATCTGCCATTTCGCCACCCAAGTCTCCAACCGATCTATATCCTGCTGTATCCTCTGACAATCCTCATCACTGTCCGCAACTCCGCCAACCTTTGTGTCGTACTTATCAGACCAGCTATATTTTCCTCCAAATCATTTATATATAATACAAAGAGCAAAGGTCCCAGCACTGATCCCTGTGGAACACCACTAGTCACATCCCTCCATTCAGAAAAGCACCCTTCCACTGCTACCCTCTGTCTTCTATGACTGAGCCAGATCTGTATCCATCTTGCCTGCGCCCCTCTGATCCCATGTGACTTCACATTTTGTATCAGTCTGCCATCTTGTCAAAGGCTTTACTGGATTCCACATAGATAACATCCAATGCCCTTCCTTCAATAAATATCTTCGTCACTTCCTCAAAAAACTGAATCAAATTAGTGAGATACGACCTCCCCTTCACAAAACCATGCTGCCTCTCGCTAATAAGTCCATTTGTTTCCAAATGGGAGTAAATCCTGTCCCGAAGAACCCTCTCTAATAGTTTCCCAACCACTGATGTAAGGCTCACCGGCCGATAATTTCCTCGATTGTCCTTGCTACCCTTCTTAAACAAAGGAACAACATTGGCTATTCCCCAGTTCTCTGGGACCTCACCTGCCGCCAATGAGGATGCAAAGATTACTGTCAAGGCCCCAGCAATTTCTTCCCTTGCCTCCCTCAGTATTCTGGGCTAGATCCCATCAGGCCCTGGGAACTTATCTACCTTAATGCTTTGCAAGACACCCAATGCCTCCGCCTTTTTTATAATGAGATGACTGAGACTATCTACACTCCCTTCCCTAGGCTCATCTTCCAGCAAGTCCTTCTCCTTGGTGAATACTGATGCAAAGTACTCATTTAGCACCTCGCCCATTTCCTCTGGCTCCATACATAGAATTCCCTTCTCTGTCCTTGAGTGGGCCAACCCTTTCCCTGGTTACCCTCTTGCTCTTTATATACGTATAAAAAGCCTTGGGATTTTCCTTAATCCTGTTTACCAATGACTTCATATAAACCCTTTTCGCCCTCCTGAATCCTTGCTTAAGTTATTTCCTACTGTCTTTATATTCCTCATACGATTCGTCTGTTCCTAGCCTTCCAGCCCTTACAAATGCTTCCGTTTTATTTTTGACTAGGCTCACAATATCCCGCGTTATCCAAGGTTCCAGAAACTTGCCAAACGTATCCTTCTTCCTCACAGGGACATCCTGGTCCTGGATTCAAATCAACTGACGTTTGAAAGACTCCCATATGTCAGATGTTGATTTACCCTCAAACAGCCGCCCCCAATCTAAATTCTTCAGTTCCTGCCTAATATTGTTATAATTAGCCTTCCCCCAATTTAGCACCTTCACCCGAGGACTACTCTTATCTTGATCCACAAGTACCTTAAAACTTATGGAATTATGGTCACTGTTCCCGAAATGCTCCCCGACTGAAACTTCGACCACGTGGCCGGGCTCATTCCCCAATACCAGTTCCAGTCCGGCCCCAGCCCCAGTTGGACTATCTACGTATTGTTTCAAGAAGCCCTCCTGGATGCTCCTCACAAATTCTGCCCCATCCAAGCCCCTAGCATGAAGTGAGTCCCAGTCAATATTGGGGAAGTTAAAATCACCCACCATTGCAACCCTGTTACCTTTACATCTTTCCAAAATCTGTCTACATATCTGTTCCTCTACCTCCCGCTGGCTGTTGGGAGGCCTGTAGTAAACCTCCAACATCGTGACTGCACCCTTTTTATTCCTGAGCTCCACCCATATTGCCTCGCTGCATGACCCCTCCGAGGTGTCCTCCCGCAGTACAGCTGTGATATTCTCCTTAACCAGTAATGCAACTCACCCACCCCTTTTACATCCCGTCTATCCCGGCTGACGCTTCTAAAGCCTGGAACATTTAGCTGCCAATCCTGCCCTTCCCTCAACCAATTCTCTGTAATAGCAACAACATCAGATTTACAAGTACTAATCCAAGCTCGAAGTTCATCTGCCTTACCTGTTATACTTCTTGCATTGAATCAAATGTACTTCAGACCGCCAGTCCCGCTGTGCTCCGCAACATCTCCCTGCCTGCTCTTCCTCTTCGTCTTACTGGCCTTATTTACTTGTTCCCCCTCATTTATTTCACTTTCTGTCCTTCTGCTCTGCTTCCCACCCCTTGCCACACTAGTTTAAACCCTCCCGAGTGACGCTAGCAAACCTCGCAGCCAGGATATGTGTGCCCCTCCAGTTTAAATGCAACCCGTCCTTCTTGTAGAGGTCCCATCTGTCCCTGAAGAGATCCCAATCGTCTCGATATTAGAAACCCTCCCTTCTACACCAGCTGTTCAGCCACCTGTTTAACTGCACCATATTCCTATTTCTAGCCTCACTGGCACGTGTTATTTATTATACCCTGTTTTCCCAAGCAAGATATTTATTTGTACTGGGTTACGGCCTCTAGAAATTTCCAACCACCAACATTACACTGACTGGTCGGTAGTTACAGGGTTTATCGAATCTTTCCTTTTGGAAACAGGGTGAGACATTTATAGCCTTCCAGTCCTCTGACAACTCTTTCATATCTAAGGAGGATTGTAAAATTCTGACCAGTGCCCCTGCTATGTCCACCATTCTTTCCCTCAACAAACCTCATGTATCCTATCTAAACCGGGTAAATCTTTTACTTTATTGTGGTCCAAAAAGTGTTGGATTGAAAGGGATTGACTGAACCTGTTTGTTCAGTGACTGTAATTAATGTCAGTCACTATGGACACTAATTGCGTCACTGGAGGGTTTCCCTCTTCTATTAATAATGGGCTCCATTCAAAGTGCTATCCCATAGTTTCAGTTGGAGCATCAACCCTGACACGAAGAGGTAACCGTGGCTGCAGTGAGATGGAGAGGATACATCAGAATCTGAGAACAATGGATTGAAATGTTACAACAATGGGTCAGAATCTGAGAACAATAGATTGGAATGTTACAACAATGGGTCAGAATCTGAGAACAATAGATTGAAATGTTACAACAATGGGTCAGAATCTGAGAACAATAGATTGGAATGTTGCAACAATGGGTCAGAATCTGAGAACAATAGATTGGAATGTTACAACAATGGGTCAGAATCTGAGAACAATAGATTGGAATGTTGCAACAATGGGTCAGAATCTGAGAACAATAGATTGGAATGTTACAACAATGGGTCAGAATCTGAGAACAATAGATTGGAATGTTACAACAATGGGTCAGAATCTGAGAACAATAGATTGGAATGTTGCAACAATGGGTCAGAATCTGAGAACAATAGATTGGAATGTTACAACAATGGGTCAGAATCTGAGAACAATAGATTGGAATGTTACAACAATGGGTCAGAATCTGAGAACAATAGATTGAAATGTTACAACAATGGGTCAGAATCTGAGAACAATAGATTGGAATGTTACAACAATGGGCAGCAGGAGTTTCTCCTATTGGCTTGGCGAAATTACTGCAGATTATTTTTGGATAACATTAAAATGGCGGATCTATTTTGCACTGAAGATGATTGAAACGATTTACGATCCCATCCTCGCTATTATTGGTGTACCTGGTAAGTCTCTGTATCCAACTATTGGATCTATAAAGACTGCCCGGTGTCCAATCCTCAGGCTTGTGGGGTATCAGTGGACCCTCATTCAGTGTCTACCCCTGTCCACCTCAAAGACTGCCCTGTGTCCAATCCTCAGCAGAGAGAAGCAGGATGAAAGGTCCTGTGGCTTTGTCAGGATATCGGGATTCGTGATGGTGTAGGTGGCTCTGCGGGGTCCCCTTGACAACGGGGAGAGATACAGGAACTGGAGGAACTCTCACTCCATTAATGTGCAGTTGGTGTGTGAGCATGCCCAGTACATCATGTTGGTGAATGTCCACTATACTGGCACCAGCCAGGATACCTTCATTCTGAAACAGTCAGCTGGTCCCAATATTTCGGAGCTCCATGGAAAACCGGAATGCGGTTCCTCAGAGACAATGGACCGCCCCCTCCCACCCCAGACATGGCTATACCTCCTACACCCCCAAACCCACTTTCCACTGCCAGTCAAACAAACACTCCAGCAGGAACACAGTGGAACAGACCATCGGTGTGATGAAGCAATGCTTACAATGTATGAACCGCTCGGGGGGAGCCCTCCAGTACACACTGGAGCAGGTGTCCAAGTTCATGGTGTTCTGCTGCACCCTTCATATCATCACCATCATGAGGACACCGTCATTGGCACCAGGAATCCGGAGGCTCCCTCAGGAGGAAGAGGAGGAGGCAGGGAGGATATTTCCTGGTTGCCTTCGACCCGGACAGGCTGTTGGAGAGTCCCTGCCAAGATTCCAGATACCACAGGACAACTTCCCTGTCCCACCATGTATCCCCCCCATTCTTCACCATTACACCCATCTGAACGCCCCGTGACAGCGTCCCCTTGGTCACCATCCTGCAATAAAAGCCACCAACAAAAACCTTTTCATTAACATCTCTATCCATCACCAATTAAACAAACAAAACTGAACTATTCACACTTGTGTATTCCCTTGGTGCCTGTCTTGTGAGTTCCCTCGACCTGCCTTGTGCTCCTACACAGTGCTTCTCCAGTGACTGCAGCATGGCTGGTGAAAGGCTGCTGACTTTCACTGGGGGGTGACTGCAGATTGCCTTGGAGGACGTCCTCGAGCGGCTCTGGGCACTGAGGGCTCGGATTCAGACTGCACCACCTCGATATGGGCAGCAGCAGCCTGGGCTGGTTGATGAGTAACAGCAAGGACATTGGTGGAGTGACAGTGAAGGGAGAACAAATACTGTCATCCTGAGAGAGGACAGCAGGTTCATGCTCCATGGAGCCACTGTAAATCCCATTTGATTACACCTCAGCAATCCATGTAATCCACCGGATCACTGAGACGCTGGGTGTCTGCCGTCTGTGCTGCTGTGGAAGCTGAGACAATGGGGCTCATTCTGGGGTAGGTGGGACGTCTGCAAACAGGATGGTCGTCACCTGAACCAGGGAGGTACCAATATTCTGGGGGGGAGATTTGCTAGTGTTCTTCGGGGGGGTTTAAACTAATTCAGCAGGGGAATGGGAACCTAAATTGTAGTTCCAGTGTACAGGATGTTGAGAGTAGTGAGGTCAGGGATAAGGTTACAAGGACGCAAGAGGGCACTGGCAAGCAAGAACTTGGTTTAAAGTGTGTCTACTTCAACGCCAGGAGCATCCGGAATAAGGTGGGTGAGCTTGCAGCATGGGTTGGTACCTGGGATCTCGATGTTGTGGCCATTTCGGAGACATGGGTAGAGCATGGGCAGGAATGGATGTTGCAGGTTCCGGGATTTAGATGTTTCAGCAAGAACAGAGAAGATGGTAAAAGAGGGGGGGTGTGGCATTGTCAATCAAGGAGAGTATTACAGCGGCAGAAAGGACTTTTGAGGACTCGTCTACTGAGGTAGTATGGACCGAGGTTAGAAACAGGAGAGGAGAGGTCACCCTGCTGGGAGTCTTCTATAGACCTCCGAATAGATCCAGAGATGTAGAGGAAAGGATAACGAAGATGATTCTCGACAGGGGCGAGAATAACAGTGTAGTTGTTATGGGGGACTTTAACTTTCCAAATATTGACTGGAAATACTATAGTTCGAGTACTTTAGATGGGTCAGTTTTTGTCCAGTGTGTACAGGAGGGTTTTCTGACACAGCATGTAGACAGGCCAACCAGGGGCGATGCCACATTGGATTTGGTACTGGGTAATGAACCCGGCCAGGTGTTAGATTTAGATGTAGGTGAGCACTTTGGTGATAGTGATCACAATTCGGTTAGGTTTACCTTAGCGATGGGCAGGGACAGGGGTATACCGCAGGGCAAGAATTATAGCTGGGGGAAAGGAAATTATGATGCGATTAGGCAAGATTTAGGATGCGTAGGATGGGGAAGGAAACTGCAGGGGATGGGCACAATAGAAATGTGGAGCTTATTCAAGGAGCAGCTACTGCGTGTCCTTGATAAGTATGTACCTGTGAGGCAGGGAGGAAGTTGTCGAGCGAGGGAACCGTGGTTTAGTAAAGAAGTTGAAGCGCTTGTCAAAAGGAAGAAGAAGGCTTATGTTAGGATGAGACGTGAAGGCTCAGTTAGGGCGCTTGAGAGTTACAAGCCAGCCAGGAAGGATCTAAAGGGAGAGCTAAGAAGAGCAAGGAGAGGACACGAGAAGTCATTGGCGGATAGGATCAAGGAAAACCCTAAGGCTTTCTATAGGTATATCAGGAATAAAAGAAGACCGCAATTGTTGACAACGCGATCGGTAGGTGGCGCTGTTTTGGCACATGCGCAAATACAGCATGTGCCACGAAAACGTCACAGCTTGCGACTGTCGCAGCTGCCAGGACTAAAGATGGCGCTGCTCAAAGAATCACAGAGATGAAACCTGACAAACACGTGGCAGAATTCAATGGCCGGAGTGAGAGAGTGGAGCGGGCCGGGGAAAGCAGCGCGGGGGGCTGGGAGATCAGCGCGGGGGGGGGGGAGATCAGCGCGGGGGCCGGGGAAAGCAGCGCGGGGGCCGGGGAGATCAGCGCGGGGGCCGCGGAGATCAGCGCGCGGGCCGGGGAGAGCAGCGCGGGGGCCGGGGAGATCAGCGCGGGGGCCGGGGAGATCAGCGCGGGGGCCGGGGACAGCAGCGCGGGGGCCGGGGTTGAGCAGCGCGGGGGCCGGGGAGAGCAGCGGTAGCGGTGCCGGGGGGCGAGGGGGGGGGAAGGGAGAGGGAGGAGAAAGAGGGAGGGGGGAGAAAGAGGGAGGGGAGAGAAAGAGGGAGAGGGGGAGAAAGAGGGGTAAGGAAGGGGGAGAAAGAGGGAGAGGGAGGGGTAAGGAAGTGGGGAGGGAGAGAGAAAGAGGGAGAGGGAGGGGTAAGGAAGGGGGGAGGGAGAGAGCTGGGGGAGAGGGAGGAAGGGCAGAGAGTGGGGGGGGGGAGCAGCGGAACGGAAGAGGAGCGCCTTTTTCTGTGCATGCGCCGTAAACACAACAGCAAAAGACTTACTGGCCAGTCCCTGGACCCGGTGACACCAAGGTCTTCGCACGCTCGCTCCCCGCGGCTCTCTACGGCCTCTCGCTTCCGGCCCTCTCCATTCAGTCGTTCCCTCCAGCTGCGGATGCCCAATCCAGTTGCTTTCTCCCCTACCCAGTTGCTTTCTCTACTTCTCCACAGTACTTCAGGCATTGCAACAGTTTGGTCCCTGCATTTTGCATGCTCCCTCTCCCCACCCCTCCCCGCTCTCCCCACCCCTCCCCCTCTTCACCCACCCCTCCCTCTACCCCCCCACCATAGTTGAATATCTGAAGTGCAGTTGCAAAGTCGGGGAAATAGCATGCAAAACAAAACCTCAACAATTCTGGGTTTAATTATTGAAAAGTTTTATTAAGTTCATTAAGTATCCGAGGAACTGCTGTGCATGGATACATGAGTGTTGTGTCCAGCATTCCCGTTAGACAGACAGGCCGAGTCTCTGCTATGCACAGCTAAAGAGATTGTTCCTGGAGAGCCTTGTGGTGAATAAACGCTTGGCTCTCTATTCCACTACTGTATTGTCCATGTGAAGAAGGCAAAGTCACAAGAGTCTGAGCTCAGTCTATTCTTGGTGAATGTTCCCCAAGCGCATCCCAATGTGCATTCCCAATTCATCCAAAAATGCAATGTTCCTTTCCACATCGTGATGAGCTCCGCAGCATGATCTAGTTGCCTTCGTTGCTTGAATGCTGACCTTAAGTCTCAAGGATTGTTTTCTCGACGGCATGTTTTACATGAAAAGAAATAAAGCAAATCAGAGTCAGAGCTTGCCTCCCTCCATCCACTGAAATTACTGTTGTGCGCACCTTTTTAAGTTCTGCAGTGAAGGCACCAATTGATAACGTCGCCAATGAAGCACTTATTATCCACCTCAGATGCAGGAATCAGCACATCCTTGCGTCCTCTCCCGCACTGCCTCCTTTGCTTGAATGCCGTCCTTAAGTCTCAAGGATTGTTTTCTCAAGGGCACGTTTTACATGAAAGAAAATAAGGAAAGAACATCAGTGTCAGAGCTTCCCTCCCTCCAATGAAATTACTGTTGAGCATGCTTTGTGTTCTGCGGTAAAGGCATGTCCTGATAACACCGCCAATGAATCACTTAGTACCCACCTCAGCTGCAGGAGGCAGGATGATGTTACTGCCCCTATCTCGTGATGGTTCAATGCTGCTCTCAGGGAAAACATGAATGATGTGAGGGTGCTGGAAAAGAAACACATTTCTTTTGGGCTATGAACATAAAGCTGGCAATTTAGCCCAGCAGTTCCCTGCCAGTGGTTATGTTACTCGTGCGTCTTTCCATCCATTCCCATTTAATCCTGCCTACTACTATCACCAGTTGTGTTCACAGCAAGAGCATTCACATTTCTGCTACCACTGGACACGGCATGCTTGTTTCTTTTAGTGCTCAGTCTCTTCTTGCTGAATGTTCCCCAAGTGCTTGACCCCTTTGGACGCCCTCTCTGCTTGACAGGCAGCAACTGGCAATTGCGGAGTCTCACAAGGCTCTGCATGGTTGTTTCAACGTCGGATGGGGAAACAGGTGGCTGTGTGTCCATGAGCACTGCCCTGATGGGTGTAGGAGCAGGTAACTGTGTGCCCATGAGCACTGCCCTGATGGGTGTAGGAGCAGGTAACTGTGTGTCCAAGTGCACTGCCCTGATGGGTGTAGGAGCAGGTAACTGTGTGCCCATGAGCACTGCCCTGATGGGTGTAGGAGCAGGTAACTGTGTGTCCATGTGCACTGCCCTGATGGGTGTAGGAGCAGGTGACTGTGTAACTGAGCAGCAAGAAGAGGGTACCGCAGGTAGGGGAAGTGGAGATTTGAACAGGCAGGCATATGTATGGTCCATCAGATCATTAGGCCAGGGGGTGAGACGCTCAGGATCCAGGGTTTGTGACACGTGACTGATGTCCAGCACGCGGCCACCTCCATCCGAAGGTGCTTCCGGGCAATTGTTGGGCATAGTTAATGGCTCCATCTCATCAGCCAGTCCTTGCTGCCAGCAGAGAGTCTGTTGCCGCAGCCAGTCCAATCTCCTCATGAATGCTGCCGTTCCACTCTGCAGAACGGCCTGTTGTAGCTGGTACAATTGATCTGAAAGCAAGCGGTATTTTTCATTGTGGCTGAGGGGCCTTGGCTGTTCCTCTGTAATCACAATGGCAGCAGCCATGCCTGTCGTCGTTGGTGTCTGAGATGCACGCCAGCGACAATTGGGGGCGAGCCTGTCCAGAGGCAGACCCAGATGCCTCTGCACAACAACAGCATGTTTGCAGTGCAACAAAGGCTGAATGGAGAAGATGCAGCTGCAGGTAGCCTGGCCATCATGTATCTGCAGTGTGTACTGTTTGGCGCCAGAAATCACAGTCACTGTGCCTTCATCCTGCTACATGCGGTGGCTCAGACAATGGAAATGTTTTCAGAGCAACTCACAACAGGGACTGGAGAACATGCAGTGGCCCAGACAATGGAAATGTTTTCAGAGCAACTCACAACAGGGGCTGGAGAACATGCTGTGGCCCAGACAATGGAAATGTTTTCAGAACAACTCACAACAGGGACTGGAGAACAGGCGGTGGCCCAGACAATGGAAATGTTTTCAGAGCAACTCACAAAGGCAGAGCAACTTACCTTGGAACAATCTCCTGTGTCAAATAAAAATGAAGCAAGTCTCCAAAACGAATAAATAATTCAGATAAAATGCGAGAAAATGCCCGACGAAACCTCCCCTCCTTCCACTTTCAAAAAGTCGCGCCGAAGCTTTGACGCATGCTCACAGGCCAAACTGGCGCATCGGCGAGGAGGACGAGATCACGCGATGACGTCTCTGCGCATGCGCACAACGATCCTCGCAGGTCGGACCGCTTCGCATGCGCAGAGATGAGGAGACTGTGTGCGCATGCGCGTACAGCGTCATCTGCGCATGCGCTATGCGGATCAGGTCATTCGGACCGCAGCGCATGCGCAGGGGGCATGAGACAGTCTGCGCATGTGCGCACCGCGGCGCATCCTGATGACGTGTCCGATGAAGTAGCGTTGTCATGAATTACTTTGATAAAAGAATGACTAGAGTTAGATTAGGGCCACTCAAGGATAGTAGTGGGAAGTTGTGTGTGGAATGAGAGGAGATAGGGGAAGCGTTAAATGAATATCTTTCGTCAGTATTGACAGTAGAGAAAGAAAATGTTGTCGAGTAGAATACTGAGATTCAGACTACTAGGCTAGATGGGATTGAGGTTCACAAGGAGGAGGTGTTAGCAATTTTGGAAAGTGTGAAAATAGGTAAGTCCCCTGGGCCAGATGGGATTTATCCTAGGATTCTCTGGGAAGCTAGGGAGGAGATTGCAGAGCCTTTGTCCTTGATCTTTATGTCGTCATTGTCGACAGGAATAGTGCCGGAAGACTGGAGGATAGCAAATGTTGTCCCCTTGTTCAAGAAGGGGAGTAGAGACAGCCCTGGTAATTATAGACCTGTGAGCCTTACTTCGGTTGTGGGTAAAATGTTGGAAAAGGTTATAAGAGACAGGATTTATAATCATCTTGAAAAGAATAAGTTCATTACCGATAGTCAGCACGGTTTTGTGAAGGGTAGGTCGTGCCTCACAAACCTTATTGAGTTTTTCGAGAAGGTGACCAAACTGGTGGATGAGGGTAAAGCAGTGGATGTGGTGTATATGGATTTCAGTAAGGCGTTTGATAAGGTTCCCCACGGTAGGCTATTGCAGAAAATACGGAAGTATGGGATTGAAGGTGATTTAGAGCTTTGGATCAGAAATTGGCTAGCTGAAAGAAGACAGAGGGTGGTGGTTGATGGCAAATGTTCATCCTGGAGTTTAGTTACTAGTGGTGTACCGCAAGGATCTGTTTTGGGGCCACTGCTGTTTGTCATTTTTATAAATGACCTGGAAGAGGGTGTAGAAGGGTGGGTTAGTAAATTTGTGGATGACACGAAGGTCGGTGGAGTTGTGGATAGTGCCGAAGGATGTTGTAGGGTACAGAGGGACATAGATAGGCTGCAGAGCTGGGCTGAGAGATGGCAAATGGAGTTTAATGCGGAAAAGTGCGAGGTGATTCACTTTGGAAGGAGTAACAGGAATGCAGAGTACTGGGCTAATGGGAAGATTCTTGGTAGTGTAGATGAACAGGGAGATCTTGGTGTCCAGGTACATAAATCCCTGAAAGTTGCTACCCAGGTTAATAGGGCTGTTAAGAAGGCATGTGGAGTGTTAGCTTTTATTAGTAGGGGGATCGAGTTTCGGAGTCACGAGGTCATGCTGCAGCTGTACAGAACTCTGGTGAGACCGCACCTGGAGCATTGCATGCAGTTCTGGTCTCCGCATTATAGGAAGGATGTGGAAGCTTTGGAAAGGGTGCAGAGGAGATTTACTAGGATGTTGCCTGGTATGGAGGGGAGGTCTTACGAGGAAAGGCTGAGGGACTTGAGGTTGTTTTCGTTGGAGAGAAGGAGGAGGAGAGGTGACTTAATAGAGCCATACAAGATAATGAGAGGGTTAGATAGGGTGGATAGTGAGAGTCTTTTTCCTCGGATGGTGATGGCAAACACGAGGGGACATTGCTTTAAGTTGAGGGGTGATAGATATAGGACAGATGTTAGAGGTAGTTTCATTACTCAGAGAGTAGTAGTTGCGTGGAACGCCCTGCCTGCAACAGTAGTAGACTCGCCAACTGTAAGGGCATTTAAATGGTCATTGGATAGACATTTGGATGAAAATGGAACAGTGGATGTCAGATGGTTTCACAGGTCGGCGCAACATCGAGGGCCGAAGGGCCTGTACTGCGCTGTCATGTTATAATCTAATCTAATGGTCACCAAACACTGTATCGCAGCTGAGTCCCCTAATGCTGTCATAGAGTTAGTGACCACTTCCACAGGGGAAGGAATAGGCTTCTAGCTCTGTGCAATGTCCTGTGCCATGTTGGAGCCGGACTCCTCCATGTTCCTTGACAGTGATAACAGAGTGTCTGACAGGCCTGTCAATGGACAAAGTATCTCAGTGTACATGTCGATCAGCATTCTCCTGCATGCTGTTCCAGAAATGTTTACATCTGAGTCCTGTGTATTATAACTCGTTTGTGACCTTGCCCTCCGGTGATCTGGCACATGAACTATCCTTTCCCCGTGGCCTGGCTGCAGCTCACTCGTGCTCGGTGACTCACCAAGTGCAGATTCTGACTCTATACCAGCCTCTAAAGCACACACAGTGTAAGTATTTGTGCTGTTGGCTGTGAGTATCAGAGCAAGTGATGGGGCTTCACCAGCAGTCCTGTGCTGCTGCTCTCTCTCTGTCTCCTGGAGCTGCTGTGACTGGGAAGCTGGCAGTTTTCAGTTATCGTTGGAAAGTACAAAATCAGAAGGGGAGGGTTGGGTTGAGGGATTGGGGGTGGGATGGAAAGCAGGAGGTCCATGGTCCCACCATCTCCAGCTTGTACATCTTCACAGACAGCAGGATGAGGGGGAGGTGGGAGTTAAGAAGGGACATCAGGCAGGTGCATAGCATCTTCCTGAATGCTCTCGGTCATGTCGGATGCTACGGGCTCTGTCACAGCCGGTCCCATGATGTGGAGAACCATCTCCTCCCTTTGGCTCAGTGGATGAAGGTCTGCCTGGCCCCCGCCAGTTCACTTCTTCGCCTGTGATTATGGGCCACCTTGTCCTGTAAGAGATGGGATGGAATATCAGTAATTGTGTTTCACTGTATTTGGGTGATATGCCTGCCATAGCTGAATAGCTGGAAGTATGTGGAGGCAGTGAGAGGTGGGTATGAGCCTGGTATCAGTGGAAGGTGTGTGAGGGTGAGGTGGAGTATGTGAATGTTCGGTGTGAGTCCTGAGTGTTAGGTGCTCCTGATGGGTGAGTGATGGGGGTGTGGTGCATTGAGCAGTGTGAGATGTTGGTGATGTTGGGGGTAGGAGATGCCATTTGGAGATGAAGTCACTGACATCGAACACCCGTGTGAGCTCATTAAACTTCTTCTGGCACTGCTGCCACTTCCTCGGGCCCACACCTCTTGCATTGACATCCCTGGCCACCTTCTCCCAGTCCCTTCAGAGAGCGTTACTTGAGGGCCTCGGCCGCACGCCATGGAAACATGGCCTCTTTCCTCCTGTCACCCTCCATGACTAAGGCCTCCAGCACCACATCCGTGAACTGCAGAGCCCTCTATAGTTTTTTAGTTCTAGTGTTAGAGATACAGCACTGAAACAGGCCTTCGGCCCACCGAGTCTGTGCCGATCATCAACCAGCCATTTATACTAATCCTACACTAATTCCATATTCTTACCACATATTCCTACCTGTCCCTATATTTCCCTACCACCTACCTATAATAGGGGCAATTTATAATGGGAAATTAACCTATCAACCTGCAAGTCTTTGGCATGTGAGAGGAAACCGCAGCACCCGGAGGAAACCCACGCAGACACAGGGAGAACTTGCAAACTCCACACAGGCAGTACCCAGAATTGAACCCGGGTCGCTGGAGCTGTTAGGCTGCAGTGCTAACCACTGCACCACTGTGCCGCCCTAATGTTCCATTTACCTTGTTTCCAATTGCAGAATTCACAGTCAGCACACGCAGCCTCCTGTGATTCAGTGCAGCTTCCCTTTAAGAGGGACAGACTGCCTTTAAAAGCTGAATGCTGGCTGAAACACGAGCCAGCCTCACACACAGTTCTGTCCCAGTTAACAGTGCAGACAGACAGCAGTGCGGGTCACCCTGGGCAGCAAGTAGAATTCATGGAAATGAGGAGACAGCAGGAGCTTTGTGTGTCACCTGCCTCAACAAGAACGGGCACGGGCAGATCATGAATCACAAACCCGACGCACAGAAGGAGGATATTCGGCCCATTGTGTTAGTGCAGTCTCTTTGAAAGGGATATCTAATTAGTTCCTCTCCCCTCCTCTTGCCCCACATTCCAGCTTTTTAAATTCCAATTCACGTATTTGCTGAATTCTCTTTTGAAAGATATTATTGAATCTGCTTCCACCATGTTTTCAGGCAGTGAATTCCAGATCCCAACAACTTGCTGTGTAAGAAAATTCTCCTCATTTCACCTCTGGTTCTTTGTCAATTACCTTCAATCTGTGTCTTCTTAATACTGAACTTTCTGACACTGGAAACAGTTTCACATTAATTACTCTATCAAAACCCTTCATGATTTTGAATTCTATATTAAATCTCCCCTTACCCTTCACTGCTCTAAAGAGAACAATCCCAGCATTTCCAATCTCTCCATGTAACTGAATTCCCAGGTCCCTGGTACCATTCTAGTAAATCATCTCTGTATATTCACTAAGTCCTTGTCATCCTTACCAAAGTGTGGTGATCAGAATTGGACACAATTCTCCAGCTGGGACCTAACCAAGAATGTATAAAAATCAGCATTTCCTCCTGAGTTTTATTACTCTGTGCCTCTCTCTAACACCAAGGAAACTACATGTTACCTTCAAAGATCTGTGTGTGTACACCCCCAGTTCTCTCTAATCCTGCACCCACTTTATAATGGTACCATTGAGTTTATATTGTTTCTCCTCATATTTCCTACCCAAATGTCTCACTTCACACTTCACTGTGTTAAATTACATCTGCCATGTTCCTGTACATTTCACCAGTCAGTCTCTGTCCTGCTGAAGTCTGTTACTATCCTTCACACTCTTTATTAACATTTCTGAGTTTCCTGTCATCCGGAATCTTTGACATTATCCCGTCTGTACACAAGCCCATTACATTAACATACAGCAACAGTGATCCCAACAGTGACCCTGGGGAACCCCACTGTGTACTTCCCTCCAGACCGAACAACAACCATTCTCCAATACTCTCCGTTTTCTGTCACGGAGCTAAGTTCCTGCTTGCTGGTATTGAAAATAAAAAAATACCTTCCATTTATGTAACGCCTTTATGACCACTGCATGTCCCAAAGCGATTTACAACCAACGCGTACCTTTTACTGTTTAGTCAGTCTTGTAATGTAGGGAAAACACAGCCAATTTCCGCACAGCAAGATCCCACAAGTAGCAGTGTGATCATGATCAGATCTGTTTTTGTGATGTTGATTTGAGGGGTAAATGTTGGCCAGGACACTGGGAATAATTCCGCTGACCTTCTAAATAATTCCATGGGATCTTTCCATCCCATTAGTGGGCAGACGGGGCCTGGCTTTACCTTTTCTTTGATAAGGCGGCACCTGTGACAGTGCAGCACTCCCTCAGTACTGCACTGCAGTGTCAGCCTTGATTCTTGTGATCAAGTCCTGCAGTGACATTTGATCCTTGAAGCTTGTGACTGATTGGGGAGAGAGATACAAACTGAGCCACTGCTGACATTGGTCCTTTAATCCCATGTGTTTCTAATTTGGTAACATGGTTGTGATGTGGTACTTTATCAAACACCCGTTTAAAGGATAGGAATATTGGGAAAGTACAGGCAGGAACAATCATAGGAATTATAGAATAGCATTGCACTGAAGGAGGCCATTTGGTCCATCAAGTCTGTGCTGTCACTTTTGAAGAGCTTCCAGTTAGTCCCTCACCCGGGCTCTTTCCCAGATTCTTCCATTTTTTCTGCCTTAAGATATCTATCCAATTCCCTTTTGGAATCTACTATTGAATCTGTATCCTTCAGCCTACCAGACCACACACTGCAAATCCGAAACACCCATTGTATAAAAAAATCCCCGTGTCACCTCTGCTTCTTGTTTCCAATCACCGTAAATCTGTGTCCTCTGGTTAATGGCCCCTCGCACATTGGAAACAATTTCATTTTATTTAATTTATATAAATCCTTCATAATCTTAAACATTTCGATCAGATCTCCTTTTAAATTTCCCTGCTCTAAGGTGAACAATCCCAGCTACATAACTGTAATCCCTCATCCCTGGAAATGTTCCAGTGAAATACCCTCTCCAAAGGTTTAATGTCCTTCCTAAAGTTGGTTTTCCACTATTGGACACAATAGTCCAGGTGCAGATGAACTAGTCTTTTCTATGGGATTAATATATCATCCTGACTATTCTACTCTGTGTCTCTATTAATAAAGCCTAAGCAAGATCCCACAAGTAGCAGTGTGATCATGATCAGATCTGTTTTTGTGATGTTAATTTGAGGGGTAAATGTTGACCAGGACACTGGGAATAATTCCCCTGACCTTGTAAATAATTCCATGGGATCTTTACATCCACCTGAGAGGCAGATGGGGCCTGGCTTTACCTTTTCTTTGATAAGGCGGCACCTCTGACAGTGCAACACTCCCTCAGTACTGCACTGCAGTGTCAGCCTTGATTCTTGTCATCAAGTCCTGCAGTGACACTTGATCCTAGAAGCTTGTGATTGAAAGGGGAGAGAGTTACAAACTGAGCCACGGCTGACATTGACCCTTTAATCCCATGTGTTTCTAATTCGGTAACACTGCTGTTATGTGGTACTTTCTCAAACACCTGTTGAAAGGATAGGAATATTGGGAAAGTACAGACAGGAGCAATCATAGAATCATAGAATTGCACAGCCCTGAATGATGTTATTCTGCCCATCAATTCTGTGCTAGCCCTTTCAAAGAGCAATCCAGTTACTCCCACTCCCTGACTCTTTCACTATATCCTAACATTTCTTCTGCTTCAGATATTTATCCAATTCCCATTTGGGATCCACTGTTGAATCTGTATCCATCAGTCTATCAGACATTGTATTCCAAATCCAAACCACTCAGAAACAAAAATCCTCATGTCTGCTTCTTTTACCAATCACCTTAAAACTGTGTCTCTGGTTAGCGGTCCCTTGGACATTGGAAACAGTTTCTCTTTATTTAATTTATCTAAACCCTTCCTAATGTTAAACACCTCAATGAAATCTCCTCTGTGAGTTCTCTGCTCTAAGCAGAACAATCCCAAATACATAACTGTAATCCCTCATGCCTGGACAAGTTCTAGTAAAACAGTTCTGTCACCTCTCCAAAGGCTTCATGTCCTTCCTAAAGTGTGGTTCCCAGTATTCGACACAAGACTTCATGTGCAGCTGAACTACTATTTTATATATGTTTCACATGATGTCCTTGCTTTTGTTCATTTTGCCTCTTTTTAGAAAACCTAGGATCCCATATATTTATTAACTGTTTCGCTACCGTTTCGTGCCAGCTTCAAAGATTTGTGTACAAACACCCCAGGTGTCTCTGTTATTTCACCACCTTTATAGTTGTCCCATTTAACTTGTATTGTCTCTCCTCATTCATCCATTCAAAATGTATTACCTCACACATCTGCCATTGCCAATTAAATATTGAGAAGATTGAAGCCATTGTTTTCTGTCTCTGCTCCAAACATTTCCTAGCTACACACTCCATCCCTCTCCTTTGTAAATGCTTGAGACGAAGTCAAACTGTTCAGAAACGTGGGTACATAATTAACTTTGAGATGCCTGGCGATGGGCTTCCGACCAAATATTCACACCATCAGTAAAACGGCTTATTTCCACCCGCGGTGAAGTTGCATTGCTGGTTAAAAAGGAAATTAACGCAATAGTGAGGAAGGATATGAGATCTGATGATGTGGAGTCTGTATGGGAAGAGCTGAGAAACACTAAGGGGCAAAAAACGTTAGTGGGTGTTATATATAGACCCCCAAACTGTGGTGGTGATGTGGGAATGGTCTTAAACAGGAAATTAGAGATGCATGTGATAAAGCAACATCTGTAATTATGGGTGAGTTTAATCTGCATATAGATTGGTCAAATCAAATTTGTCACAATAACGTCAAGGAGGAATTCATGGAATGTATATGGGATAGTTTTCAGGACTAATACGTTGAGGAACCAACCAGAGAACAGGCCAAGATAAAAGCAAAATACTGCGGATGCTGGAAATCTGAAATAAAAACAAGAAATGCTGGAATCACTCAGCAGGTCTGGCAGCATCTGTGGAAAGAGAAGCAGAGTTAACGTTTCGGGTCAGTGACCCTTCTTCAGAACTGACAAATATTAGAAAAGTCACAAATTAAAAGCAAGTGAGGTGGGGGTGGGGCAAGAGATAACAAAGGAGAAGGTGCAGATTGGACCAGGCCACATAGCTGACCAAAAGGTCACGGAGCAAAGGCAAACAATATGTTAATGGTGTGTTGAAAGACAAAGCATTAGTACAGATTAGGTGTAAATACACTGAATATTGAACAGCAGCAAGTGCAAACCTGAAAAAAAACCTGGAAAAAAACAGTGGGTCAGCAAACTGAACAAACTAAGATGAAATGAAATAAATGCAAAAAAAGATTGTAAAAAATGTAAAAAAGAATGTAAAAAAAAGGAAGAAAAATAACTAAAAATGAAAGTAAAATGGGGGGCTGTCATACTCTGAAATTATTGAACTCAATGTTCAGTCCGGCAGGCTGTAGTGTGCCTAATCGGTAGATGAGATGCTGTTCCTCGAGCTTGCGTTGATGTTCACTGGAACACTGCAGCAATCCCAGGACAGAGAAATGAGCATGACAGCAGGGGGGAGTGTCTGCAGGGGGTCCCCTGTGGCCACCCCCCTCTCAAACAGATAGACCGCTTTGGATACTGTTGGGGGGGATGACCTCCCAGGGGAAAGCAGCAACAGCCAGGCCCATGGGACCACAGAGGGCTCTGCCGCACAGCAGGGCAGGAAAAGGGGTGTAAGAGCTATCATGATAGGAAATTCTATCGTAAGGGGTGCAGGTAGGCGTTTCTGTGGCCGCAAAAGAGGCACCAGGATGGTATGTTGCCTCCCTGCTGCGAGGGTCAAGGATGTCTCGGAGTGGCTGCAGGAAATTCTGAAAGGAGAGAGTGAGCAGCCAGAGGTCGTGGTCCATATTGGTGCTAACGACATAGACAGGAAGAGAGATAAGGTCCTGCAAAGTGAATATAGGGAGTTAGGCAGAAGGTTAAAAAGTAGAACCTCTCGGGGTAATCTCAGGATTTGGCCTAACCATCAGCCTCAAGAAAATGAACATCATGGGACAGGATGTCAGAAATCCTCCATCCATCAATATCGGCGGCCACGCTCTGGAAGTGTTTCAAGAGTTCACCTACCTAGGCTCAACTGTCACCAGTTACCTGTCTCTAGATGCAGAAATCAACAAGCGCACGGGAAAGGCTTCCACTGCTATGTCCAAACTGGCCACGAGAGTGTGGCAAAATGGCGCACTGACACGGAACACAAAAGTCCGAGTGTATCAAGCCTGTGTCCTCAGTACCTTGCTCTATGGCAGCGAGGCCTGGACAACGTATGTCAGCCAAGAGCGACGTCTCAATTCAGTCCATCTTCACTGCCTCCGGAGAATACTTGGCATCAGGTGGCAGGACCGTATCTCCAACACAGAAGTCCTCGAGGCGGCCAACATCCCCAGCTTATACACACTACTGAGTCAGCGGCGCTTGAGATGGTTTGGCCATGTGAGCCGCATGGAAGATGGCAGGATCCCCAAAGACACTTTCTACAGCGAGCTCGCCACTGGTATCAGACCCACCGGCCGTCCATGTCTCTGCTTTAAAGACGTCTGCAAATGCGACATGAAGTCCTGTGACATTGATCACAAGTCGTGGGAGTCAGTTGCCAGCAATCGCCAGAGCTGTCGGGCAGCCATAAAGGAGGGGCTAAAATGTGGCGAGTCGAAGAGACTTCACAGTTGGCAGGAAAAAAGGCAGAAGCGCAAGGGGAGAGCCAACTATGTAACAGCCCCGACAGACAAATTTTTCTGCAGCACCTGTGGGAGAGCCTGTCACTCGAGAATTGGCCTTTTTAGCCACTCCAGGCTCTGCTGCACAAACCACTGACCACCTCCAGGCGCTTACCCATTGTCTCTCGAGGTAAGGAGGCCAAAGACAAAGAGGAAGAAGAATTTCAGGATTACTCCCTGTGCCACGTGCTAGTGAGGATAGGAATAGGAGGATTAAGGAAATGAAAGTGTGGCTGAAGAGCTGGTGTAGGCGGGAGGGCTTCAGCGACTTGGATCATTGGGATCTCTTCTGGTGCAGAGGTGACCTGTTGAAGAGGGTCGGATTGCATCTAAACTGGAAGGGGACCAATATCCTTGCGGGGAGGTTTGTTAGTACTACTCGGGAGGGTTTAAACTAGTCTTGCAGAGAGGTGGGACTCAAAGTAGTAGTCTCTCCGATGACATAGTTAAGGTAAATGTAGAGGTTAATGCAAGCAAGTCCAGTAGGCGGGCCTGGCAGTGGCCTGACAGGGAGCGTGGAAGGTCTGGTCGACTAAACTGCAAGTGGTTAGCACCGCAGCCTCACAGCTCCAGGGACCCGGGTTCCATTCTTGGTACTGCCTGTGCGGAGTTTGCAAGTTCTCCCTGTGTCTGCGTGGGTTTCCTCCGGGTGCTCCGGTTTCCTCCCACATGCCAAAGACTTGCAGGTTGATAGGTTAATTGGCCATTATAAATTGCACCAAGTATAGGTAGGTGGTAGGGAAATATATAGGGACAGGTGGGGATGTGATAGGAATATGGGATTAGTGTAGGATTAGTATGAATGGGTGGTTGATGGTCGGCACAGACTCGGTGGGCCGAAGGGCCTGTTTCAGTGCTGTATCTCTAAACTAAACTACTTTAATCCATGAGGCCTTACAGGTAAGGCAGATGAACTCAGAGCATGGATCAGTACATGGGATTGTGATATTATAGCTATTACAGAAACATGGTTGAGGGATAGGCAAGACTGGCGGTTCAATGTTACGGGGTACCGATGCTTCAGTTGGAGGGAAGAGAGGATGGGGAGTTGCACAATTGATTAGGGAGCACATCACGGCAGTCGTTAGAGAGGATATCCCGCGGGGAACGTCCAGTGAGGCCAAATGAGTGGAGCTTAGAAATAAGCAAGTGGTGATCTCTTTGATGGGATTATACTATCGGCCCCCCAATAGTCAGAGGGAATTGGAGGAGCATATATGCAGGGAAATCACATGTAGGTGTAGGAATTATAGGGTTGTAATAGTAAGTGATTTTAACTTTCCTAATATTGACTGGGACTGCCTTGGTGCTAAGGGATCAGATGGGCAAGAATTTGTTAAGTGTGTCCAGGATAGTTTTATGAAACAGTATGTGGATGGCCCGACGAGAGAAAAGGCTACACTCGACCTCCTCTTTGGAAATGAGGATGGGCAGGTGGATGATGTGTTAGTGAGGGAGCACTTTGGAACCAGTGACCATAACTCTATTAGCTTCAAGATAGTTATGGAAGAGGATAGGACTGGTCCTCAGAATGAAGTCCTAAATTGGAGGAAGGTTAATTTTGATAGCATCAGACAGGAACTCTCAAAAGTTGAATGAAAGGGCTGTGTACAGGGAAAGGGACGTCTGGCAAGTGGGAGGCTTTTAAAAGTGAGATAGGAAGAGTTATGGGCCGGCATATTCCTGTTAGATGGAAGGGCATGGCTGGCAAGTTTAGGGAACCTTGGTTGATGAGGGATGTTGAGGGTCTGATCAGGACAAAGAAGGAGGCATATGTCAGGTATTGGCAGCGGGGATCAAACGAGTCCCTCCAGGAATAGAGTGGATGTAGGAGTGCACTCAAGAAAGAAATTAGGAGGGAGAAAAGGGGCCATGAGATTTCCCTGGCAGATAAGAGAATGGAGAATCCTAAAATAGTCTATGAGTATATTAAGAGTAAAAGGGTAGGTAGGGAGAGAGTCGGTCCCCTTAAGGATCAGTGTGATAATCTACGTGTGCAGCCACGGGAAATGGGCGAGGTCTTAAATGAATACTTCTCGTCTTTATTTACCATGGAGACAACATGGAAGCTAGTGAGTTCAAGGGAGGGAGCAGTGATATCCTGGAGCATATCAACATTACAAAGGAGGCGGTGTTGGAGGTTTTGAAGCGCATTAATATAGATAAATCCCCTGGGCCTGACCAGGTGTATCCTAGGATGCTATGGGAAGAAAGGGAGGATATTCCTTGAGCCCGAGCAGAGATTTTTGCATTATTGTTAGCCATGGGTGAGGTACCGGAAGACTGGAGGATAGCTAATGTTGTGCCTTTATTTAATAAGGGCAGCAGTGATAAGCCAGGGAACAACAGGCTGGTGAGCCTTACATCAGTGGTGGGAAAGTTATTGGAAGGGATTCTGACAGACAGGATTTATATACATCTGGAAAGGCAACGTCTGATTAGGGATAGTCAGCATGGCTTTGTGCATGGGAATCATGTCTCAGGAATTTGATTGAGTTTTTTGAGGAGGTGACCAAGAGGATTGATGGGGGCAGGGCGAAGGACGTTGTCTACATGGACTTTAGCAAGGCCTTTGACAAGGTCCCGCATGGTCGGCTGGTCCAGAAGGTTCAAACACATGGGATCCAGGATGTGCTAGCCAATTGGATACAAAATTGGCTTTGTGATCGGATGGTAGTGGGGGGTTGTTTTTCAGATTGGAGGCTGGTGACCAGTGGTGTGCCACAGGGATCGGTTCTGGGTCCTCTCTTGTTTGTCATATATATTAATGACTTGGATATGAATGTAGGGGGCATGATTGGTAAGTTTGCAGATGATACAAAAATTGATGGGATAGTAGAAAGTGAAGAAGGTTGTGTAAGGTTACAACAGGATATAGATAAACTTGGAAAGTGGGCAAGGGATTGGCAAATGGAATTTAATGCAGACAAGTGCGAAGTGATGCATTTTGGGAAGTTAAACCAGTGCAGTACATATACAGTGAATGACAGGGCCTGGGGAGTGTTGTTGAGCAGAGAGACCTTGGGGTGCATGTGCATAGTTCCCTGAATGTGGCAACACAGGTAGACAGGGTGGCGAAGAAGGTGTATGGCATGCTTGTCTTCATCAAATGCGGCATGGAGTACAAGAGTTGGGACGTCATGTTACAGTTGTACATAACATTGGTTATTCCGCATTTGGAGTCCAGTGTGCAGTTCTGGTCGCAGCACTACAGGAAAGATGTGATTGAGCTAGAGAGGGTGCAGAAAAGATTCATAAGGATGTTGCCTGGTTTGGAGGGCTTGAGTTATAAAGAGAGATTGGGTAGGCTTGGGCTGTTTTCCCTGGAGCAAAGACGGCTGAGAGGGGACATGATGGAGGTATATAAAATTATGAGAGGCATAGACTGAGCAGGTAGCCAGAGTCTGTTTCCCATGCTAGGGGTGACTAAAACTGGAGGGCATAGATTTAAGATGAAAGGGAGTAGGTTTAAAGGGGATTAAAAGGGTAATTTTTTCACACAAAGAATATTGCGTATCTGGAATGAGCTGCCAGATGAGGTGGTGGAGGCAGGAACAGCAGCCACATTTAAGAGTCATCTGGACAGGTATTTGAATGAGCAAAGCATAGACGGATATGGAATTAATGCAGGCACGTGGAACCAGTACAGATCGGCATTATGGTCGGCATGGACGCAGTGGGCCGAAGGGCCTGTTTCTATGTTGTACGAATCTATGACTCCAAGATGGAGAGTGACGTAGTTGATTCTGAGACTAGGGTCGTGAATCTTAATAAAGGAAAGTATGAAGGTATGAGGCACGAGTTGGCTCTGATGGATTGGGAAACGTTACTTCAAGGGATGATGGTGGAAAGGCAATGGCAATATTCAAAGAGTGCATTGATGAACTGCAACAATTGTTTACTCCTGTCTGGCGCAAAAGTAAAATGGGAAAGGTAGCCAAACCATGGCTTACAAGGAAAATTTGAGATAGTATTAGATTCACGGAAGAGGCATATACATTCGACAGAAAGAAGCAACAGACCTGAGGATTGGGAGCAGTTTAGAATTCAGCAAAGGAGGACCAAGGGATTGATTAATCAGGGGGAAAATAAAGTACATGAGTAAGCTTGCGGGGAACATACAACCTGACTGTAAAGGTTTCTGTAGGTATGTGAAGAGGAAAGGATTGGTTCAGACAAATGTAGGTCCTTACAGTTAGAAACATGGGAATTTATTATGGGAAACAAAGAAATGGGTAACCAACTAAATGCAGACTTTGATTCTGTCTTCACAAAGGATGGCACAAATATCTTACCAGAAATGTTGGGGAACACAGGGTTTAGTGAGAGGAAGGAACCGAAGGAAATCAGTATTAGTAGAGAAATTGTGTTGTGGAAGTTGATGGTATTGAAGGCCGATAAATCCTCAGGGCCTGATAATCTACATCCCAGATTACTTAAAGAAGTGACATTAGAAATAGTGGATGCATTGGTGGTCATCTTTCAAGATTCTATAGACTTTGGAACAGTTCCAGCTGATTGGAGGGCAGCTAATGTAACCCCACCATTTAAAAAGGGAGGTAGAAATAAAGCAGGGAATTGTAGACAAGTCAGTTTGACGTCGGTAGTGGGGAAAATTCTAGAGTCCATTATCAAAGCTTTTCTGGCAGAGCACCTGGAGAACAGTGTTAGAATCGGATAGAGTCAGCATGGATTTACGAAAGGGAAATCATGCTTGATAAATCTATTAGAATTCTTCAAATATGTAACTAATAGAGTGGATGATGGGGAGCCAGAGAATGTGGTTTATTTGGACTGTCAGAAGGCTTTCGACAAAGTCCCACATAAGAGATTAGTGAGTAAAATTAAAGCGCATGGAATTAGTGGTAGTGTATTGCAATAGATAGAAAATTGGTTGGCAGATGGAAAAAAAGAGTAGGGATAAACGGATCTTTTTCCAAATGGCAGGCAGTGATTAGTGGGGTAGCACAGGGATCGGTGCTGGGACACCAACTATTCACACTCCATATTAATGATTTAGATGAGGGAACTAAATGTAATATCTCCAAATTTTCAGAAGACACAAAACTGGGTGGGAGGGTGAGTTGTGAGGAGAATGCAGAGAGGCTTCAGGGTGATTCGGACAAGTTGAGTGAGTGGGCTATTGCATGGCAGATGCAGTATAATGTGAATAAATGTGAGGTTATCCACTTTGGTAGAAAAAACAGGAAGGCAGATTATTATCTGAACAGCTACACACTGAGAGAGGGAAATATGCAGCGATACATGGGTGTTCTCGTACACCAGTCACTGAAGGTAAGCATGCAGGTGCAACAGGTGGTAGAAAAAGGTGAATGTTCTGTTGGCCTTCATAGAGACAGGATTCGAGTACAGGAGCAGGGATGTTTTGCTGCACTTCTACTGGGCCTTGGTGAGGCCGCACTTGGAATATTGTGTGCAGTTTTGGTTTCCTTCTCTGAGAAAGGATGTTCTTGCATTAGAGAGAGTGCAACGAAGTTTTATCAGAGTGATTCCTGGGATGGCGGGACTCACGTATGAGGAGAGTTAGGATTATATTCGCTGGAGTTCAGAAGAGTGAAGAGGGATCTCATAGAAACCGATAAAATTCTAACAGGATTTGACAGGGTAGTTGCAGGAAGGATGTTCCCGATGGTGGGGGAGTCCAGAACCAGGGGTCATAGTCTAAGGATACGGGGTAAACTTTTCAGGACTGAAATGAGGAGAAATTTCTTCACCCAGAGAGTGGTGAGCCAGTGAAATTACGTCATCATTCCCATATCCAAGAGGGATTGGAATATGCTGGCCAGTGCCTCTGCTACTTCCACCATTCCATCCCTCAGCAACCCTCATGCATCCCATCCAGACTGGGTAAATTATCTACTTATTGTGGTACAAAAAGTGCTGTATTGAAAAGGGTTAACTGAATCTGTTTGTTCAGTGACTGTAATTAATGTCAGTCTCCATGGACCCTAATTGTGTCATTGGAGGTTTTCCATCTTCTATTAATAAGGGGCTTCCATGTGTTATCCCATCGTTTCAGCTGGAACATCAGCCCTGGAACAACAGAGATCAGCGGCTCCAGAGAGAGAGAAAGGATAGATCAGAATCTGAGAACAAAAGACTGGAATGTAACAACACTTGGTCAGAATCTGAGAACAATAGATTGGAATGTTACAACAATGGGTCAGAATCTGAGAACAATAGATTGGAATGTTACAACAATGGGTCAGAATCTGAGAACAATAGATTGGAATGTTACAACAATGGGTCAGAATCTCAGAACAATAGATTGGAATGTTACAACAATGGGTCAGAATCTGAGAACAATAGATGGGAATGTTACAACAATGGACAGGAGTTTATCCTCGGAACTTTACTACCTTTCTACATATTATGATTGGATGTCATTAAACTTCCGTATCTATCTCGCACTGAAGATTATTCAATACATTTACTATCCCATCCTGGCTATTATTGGTGTCCCTGGTAAGTCTCTCTATCTAGCTATTAATTCTATAAACCAAGTTTAACAGCATTACTGCTCCTGTAATTTGCTCTGCCCTTTTTGTTGCCGTTGTATTCCTGGT